>NC_142942.1:54168106-54193106 GCF_046866305.1 Octopus bimaculoides
CAGGGTTTTTTTATGGCTGAATGCCCTTCCTAACACCAACCACCCAGCACAGTGGGCTGAGTGCTTTTTAATTAGCAAAAGCATCTCATCTCTTCATTTGGCATGAGTTGAACAGTTTGACAGGAGCTGTACCAAGTTCCGTTGCCTGTTTTTGCTCAGTTTCTAATGCTAATTGCTTTACAGAGTGTACCAGGTGCATTTTGCATGGCCCCAGCACCAACAGGTTCACGAAGTCATCAATTAGTCCTCTTACTCCAGGCCCCTAAATCTGTATAGAATAAGAGATTCTTATTTTGTAAACACAGGTCAGAGTAAGCATCAGGAAGGGCTCTGGCTGTAAAACAATGCTTCAAAGTAACAGGTTCTCCCCAACCCATGCAAACATGGGAAAGAAGATGTAAAACAAACCAACGAATGTCTGTATGGCTTGATTTGTTACGTTTCTGTCTACCAGGGCCTTTTGCAAAACAATGGTCAGCCTAGGGCTATATTAGAAGACATTTGCCTCTGAGTGCTGTGCTGTGGGATTGAACCTGATACTCTGATGTCATTAGGAAGTGAACTTCTTAACGACAAAACCAAGCCTGTATCACCCCCCCCCCCACACATGCTCTTATATACACATAAATCTGCATATGTGTATGTTTGTACATATGTGTATGTATGTGTGTGTGTTTATATGTACATATATGTATGTATGCATGTATGTATGTGTGTTTGTATATCTGTTTTTGTGTGTATATCTGTATGCATGTGTGTATATATGTGTGTGTGTGTGTGTGTGTGTGTGTCTATCTCTCTTCCCCTCTAAATATGATCATGTGTATACATATTCACACACAGACACACACACACACACACATGCACAAATATGTTTTTATGTAGATATGGATGTATGACTTGTAAATGGTTTTGTGTATATGCTACAGAAATATATATATATATATATATATATACACACACACACACACATATAAATATATATATACACACACATATAAATATATATATACATGCATAGAAATGCATAATTTGTTAGTACATAGATATGCACACACATACACACATGAACACACACAAACACACACACACACACACACACACACATATATACACATATAGACTGTAATTTGTTGTGTTTATCTCTTTTTTGATCTTGAATATAATGTTGAAATGTGGACATCTTCAAACAGTTTTATTGAATAGCCAGCTAATTCATGCAATATGTAATCATATATCCACATATATATATAAATATATGTACATATATATAATTATCTGTGTATGTATATAATTTTGTATAATGTGTACACACACACATGCACACATGCTTGCATACACATGAAACTATACATGTGCACATGTGTATACATGCATATACGTGTCTCTCTGTTTGTTTGTGTGTGCATGTGTGTGTATAACATGTAACGAACCAACAATCTTTTCCGAACCAACAATCAATGTTTCCAACACACCAATTCGAACTGTAAACTGTACCTGGACCTCGAAGACCAAACTATGAACTGCCGACTATGTCAGACCGCTAATATTTATGTGTAGTTGTCGTGTCTATCCTCATCAGAGGGTGATGTACTCTAGCCACAACCCGTTGTTCATGTGAAGCAGTGATGTTGACGTTCCTTGTTCACAGTATGACTGACGACTCTTCATTTCCCAAATCCTCTGGAGTCAAAAAAAAAAAAAAAAGTAAAAAAACAAAAACCATTAAGTGTTGGTGACAGAACAGGAAGACCATTCTACCATGAAATAATTCTGTCCCAGATAACTCCCCATCTAACCAATGCTGGTATGGAAAAATGGACAATAATTGATGAATGAATGTGTGTCCTTTTAAATTACTTACGAATCTCCCAGCTCTCCTCCTACTCCTCCTCTTCCTCCTCCTAGTAATAATAAGAATTTATTCTAATTTATTTTCACACAAGATAAGCAATTTAATTGTAGATTAACCCTTTCATTACTGTATTTATTTTGAGATGCTCTGCGTTTCTTTCGATTAATTTTAAATATGACAAATAATTTAGTAAAATAACTTAGTTATCATTCAGCTAGTGTTAGGAACATAAATTGTGACTAAGGTTTGGTGGAAGATTTTAATTCAGAACTTATGAAAACAAGACATTTATACTACAGAGCCAGAGGTGATTTCAGCTGGGTTGGTATCAAAAGGGTTAAGGTAGATTATGACGATGTTGTCTGAGCTGCTGGATTTTTTTAAGGAAGACTGCTCTGTACAGTCTCTTACACTCACATTGTGATACGCAACATCGTCTCTCTTGTGATTAACTTTGGCCAGCAAACCATTGGTGTTAAATGAAAGTAATAACAAGTGGACTTCAGCAAAGGCTTCTACCTGAAACTCTATTCATGAAATATGTCCAAAAGATCACAGATGTACTTCATGTATGACTGTATATATCCTTGACTGTTGTGCCATCAGTAATTACTCAGGGTAGGCAGTTGGTGACCTTTATGTTGTAAAACACAAAAAAATATGCGAAACACAGGCGTGTGACTTGAGTTGAAGGCAGAATTACTTCTGCTTTTATAGTACATAAAAAAAACGTTGTTGTAGGAATGTATGCAGCATGTGTACTACAGCAATACTATGCATAGCTTAAATACTGAGATTGAAAGGTAGGAGTGAATTATGCCTACCTAATCGACAAAAACAAAATTTATTATTGTTTAACTAGAATAGTGTTGACAGTGACTTTGAAGTTTTGGTCTTCTTTGCTTTCATTGGGCTGTTTGATGTAGGCTGCACACACGCGTATACCCACCCTTTTTTTGTGGTGGAGCTGTTTGGATTTAGGTTCAGTCTTGCTGTGAAATTATCTTCTGTTATTGGCCTCATCATCATCATCATCATCAACAACATTTCATGTCTGTTTTTCTATTCTGGCATGGGTCGGATGGCTTGACAGGAAATAGCAAGGCCAGTGGCCACACCAAGTTCCAAAGCCTGCTTTGGCCTGGTTTCTACAGCTGGATGCCCTTCCTAACATGCCAACCACTTTACAAAGTGTACTGGGTGCTTTTTGTGTGGCACTGACATAGGTGCCTTTTATGTGACAGCAGCATTCACCCAATACTTTTTTACATGGCACCTTGGTTTTTTTAGGATCTCAATTGTTTTGGGTTCACCAATATATTAGTGGTTTCCCTCCTCTAACAGGAAACTACGTAGAAACACATTGTGTGTGTATGTGAGCCTGTATGCATGTGTATGTGTATATATTCTTATGTTTGTGCATATACACATGTTTGAATGAAAGTTAACATTTTTGATTCTTTTATTTCTTATATGAGATGTTCTGAGTGTAAAAAGTGGTCGTGTATTTACCTTCCAGGTGAACATTGCTTACTCTCTTGAAGTAGTGAAATAATGATTTCCTTACTTGTAAAACAGGAAAAGGTTGGTGACAGGAAGAACATCCAGCTGTAAAAATATTGCCTCAAAATAAAGAATTTGTCCAATCTTGTCTGGTATAGGAAACAAAAACAGCCACACAAAACCAATAAACAAATGAAGTTATAATAAATATACTTATGTATAAGTTTGTCTGTGCATATATCTGTGTGTGTGTGTGTGTGTTTGTATATATGTGTATGTGTATGTGTATATATGTGTGTGTGTGTGTGTATGTGTGCTTGTATGTGCATATGTGTGCATGTGTGTATGTATATATGTATATCACATATATATATATATATGTATTTACATATGTGCATGCGTGTATGGATGTATATATGTGTGTGTGTGTCTGTGTATATATATAATACATATATATATATGTATATATGTGTAAAATGGATATATGTATATATATATATATATATATATATATTTGTAAATGTATATATGTAGATATATGTTTGTATGTATATTGAGATGTTTCAACTGAAGCCCTCCAAAAGCCTTCATTAGACACCAAATTAATTAAAGCACACAACTGTGTCTCTACTCATTAGAATCATAATCACGGATCTGTTAAAATAATTTACCATTTCTATTACTTTTTTCTTAATTTTTCCAGAGATTGATGACCTTTGATAAGTCTGGTCTTCTTACTAATTGCTTAACATTGTGTGTGTATGTGTGTGTGTGTGTCTGCATGTGTATGCATTTATGTATGTGTGTGTCTGAGTGTGTGTTTTTGTGTGTGTGTGTGTGTTTACTTATTTGTTTGTGTGGGCATGTATATTTGTTTTCCTCTGTGTGTGCGTGTTCATTTGTTTGTTTGTATGCGTTTGTGTCTTCATGTATGTGTGTGTTTGCTTACTTATTGTGTGTGCATATATCTATCTATTATTCTGTGTGTGTGTGTGTGTGTGTGACCATTAGATTAAAAGGATTCCACATGAAGGCTATCTTGCTGCTGTTTTTGTTTAGCTCCAAAGGCTTCCCAGCCATGACCACACTGCCTTTTTGTATATCTGCAAATACATAATTACATTGTTCAACAAATCGTTAGTAGGTGTGATCTGAGGGAGATTTCACTGCTATTTTTGCATATCAAGTGACCACATAGATGCTTCTCTCATTGGTTTGGTTTTCTTGTAAACACAACCTAGAAGTGACTGTTACTCTCTTAGTGACAGTCATGGTAGGATTTGATGTCAGCAATGAAATTTTTGCATGTTGAATTGAATTGAACTAGTTTCAGCTCACAAGCTGTGGCCATGCTGGAGCACCACCATTTGTTGTCTGAGGAAACTAGAAGAGTTGGTATCAGGAAGGAACCTGACCTTGAAAAAGACCTGTCCATCTCATACCAGCATGGCAATGTAAAAGCAATGATGATGATGATGATGATATTAATGAAACACTCATTAATTATATGATACTCCCACTAGCAACAATTTCAATGAGTCCTTCCTTTCTCTTACCTCAGTATCTATATACAGCCAGATGGTCTGAGCCATGTACGAATTAAGGTGTGGGTGTGTAGGTGCAGTGCCGTTGATGTGGTATGAACTGTGGACCTTTCTATTGGTTTTGCAACACCTCGTTAATACAATCAAATGTGGTTTTCTTTGTTAATGTATGGAGACAGAGGGAGGTGGGTGGGGTGGGAGAGAAAATGAGAAAGAAAAAATGTAGCATAAGACAATATAAAAAGACAATAAATAAAGAAACCAGACAAAAACTATAACATTCCCTGCTGTTCTAGAAAGCACATTCATTCCCAATTGTGAAATTAAGTATGCTTCAATAACCATTCTTGAAATGTTTCTGCTTCTGTTCCACGTCTTAAGCATTTAAAGTTGGAAAAAATCGACATTTAGAGGAAACTGAACGGTAATATTGCATTAAATGTCTGGAATCAAATTGGAAAGTTTGCAGACATTCAGTAAAAGTTTGCCGGTTTATGTCTACTATCGAGTCCACAAAATAGCCGATGTAGTAAAGTAGTTAAAAATAAAAAATTTTTTAAATAAAATTAAAATAAAATGCAATGAAAAGAAGAAAAGTAAAAGAAAACCATAAAAACAAAATTAAAACAAAAAAGCAATTAACCTGTTGCAACAAGACCGAGTCATTTATCGTTTGAAGCCATTTAATATAGAAAGTAATTTTTGAAAATTTTACAAGTTGACTTATATTCATTTAGAATTAAACTCAAGTAGTTAAGGCCATCATACAGCAAATAGTTACTAAGTGGAGGTAGAGTTCATTGCTGTAGGTTGTTCTGTAATTAACACTGTATAATTAAAACTAATTGATGAAATTGACCTTGTGTGCTTGGTCAAAAGGAATTATTATTGATTGCTTACTTTGGTGTAATTCTGTAGATATTAGAGTTGATTGAATCAGTCGCATTCCATGACACGATACTGTTATGTCTGATGATTGGATCTTTGTCCCCTTCGCCATAAGGACGAAAAGCTGAGTTGGTTTTTAGGTGAGGATTTTGAAATCAGAATATCAAGGAATGCAAGTCTATACAGAAAGAGTCTTAGTTTGGAGCTGGAGACTATTTCTGCCAAGTCAGCACCTTAAAAGAAAGCAAAAACAAAAATCAATACTTGGAAATCAATAACCAATTGTAAAAGAGAATTCCTGCATGCTTCTCCTGCTTTTGTACTCTTGTAACAACTTTCAGCTTTCGGAAACAAAGACAAAAAGAAAAAAAAAAGCAATAAATGATAGGTGCAGGCACATGACTGTGTGGTTAAGAAACTTGCTTTGCAGCCAAATGGTTTCAGGATCAATTCCACTTTGTGATGCATTGGGTGAGTGTTTTTTGTAATATAGCACTGGGCTGACCAATGTCATGTGAATGGATTTGGTAGATGGAAACTATATATATATATATATATATAAGTATATAGACTTATATATATGAATATACATAGACACATAGACATGTATATAGTTAATGGTTTGTTTATGTCTCTTTAACCCAGCACTTCAGCAAAAGAGACTGACACAATAAGTACTAGACTTTTTTAAAAAAGTTAGCTCTGGGATTGATCTGTTTGAATTAAACTCTTCAAAGTGGTGCTCCAACATGGCCACAGTCTAATCACCTAATCACTGAAACCAATAATATGTAAAAGAGAAGATTAATATTTTCACCTGTCAGGCTATAATAAAGGTTTCCCACTTCATAAAATAGTCAAAGAACTTCCGTACATAACTGTGCTTTGATTTCACTGCCTTGGGTGGAAGAAAAGCAAAACTAACTTGCATCGAACTTGAACTCACAACGTAAAGAGCTATAGTTAAATTCTGCAAGGCATTTTGTCCACACTGTACTAATACTTCTAATCCATTGCTTCTTGAAATTGCTATGAGTTTGATATTCCCTCTGTTCCATTCCACAGGAAAGGCTATGTACATTTTAAACAGAAATTTTTTTTTTTATATTGGCTTTTGAAATTCTCACAGTGTGTGTGTGTGTGTTTATTTTTATAAGATTATGTTTGTGAGTGCTAAGAAGCATTTTCTATAACACTAATATGCAAATTTGGCACATCCTCCTGAGATCCAAGACACATTTTCTGTATAATTATGAGCTGTTTTTTAAAAATTTTTTTTTATATCTCAACATCATGGCAGTGGAATTAAACAATTTCTGATGAGAGGTTTAAAGAATCTGAACATGTGGTCGACTCAATATCTATACACTGTGCTATCAGAAATTTAAGTTGTTTCTCGCCCACCTATCACAGATTCAATACACAGAAAGAATATATATATATATATATATATATATATATATATATATACACACACACACATACAGACATGTGTGTATGTATGTATATATGTCTATGTGTGTGTATGTATATATATATATATATATGTATAAAGAAGATTGTTTATATATAAAAAAGCCAGTTGAGCCACTGTTTGACAATAGCTTAACTGGCCAAAACTTCAAAGTCACTATCAACAACATTCTTGTCTAAGAATAATAAATTTGTATTCTACAAAAGTCTTAAGTACCCCATCAGATTAATGTAAAATAGTTTTTGTTATAACTGAATATGAAAACAAGCACTTGACTGGAAATCAAAGGGATGTGAGTTCAATTCTCATGGCTGGTTGCTAGCAGATTTTTCTGCTCTGTAAAGATTTTATGCTATATATATATATATATATATATATATATAACCAAAGTTTTAAATTTTTAAATTTAAGAGAGAGATTTGACTCTAATATCCATTATTAATGTAATTTATTCCTATGTCAACATTTCTGTATAAAGCTATATTTGACTGTCAAGTTTAAGTCAAACATATAAGTTGCCATACATGTCTTCAGGGAATAATCTTTTAGAACAAACAAACAAATCAAACAAAAAAGGAGTCTAATTTAGATTTTTTTGCAGTGAAATCTCCTGCTATATTGGTAACGATTACATAGTTTCCTATGAAAAATTATATATATATATATATATATATATATATATATATATATATGTGTATATATATATATATATGCTGTTCTATCAGTATTTATGTGTTGAAAAAATATATCTTTCTACTTGTACCAAGTTATTAGTATTTGTGTGTGTATGTGTTTCCCCACCTCTGCTTAACAACCAGTGTTCATTTATCTATGGCCTGGTAACTTAGCAATTGAACAAAAAAGACTGACAGAATAAGTACCAGGCTTAAAACATGTACTTGAGCTGGTATATATATTTTTTTAAACTAAACCCTTCAAGGATGGTGCTCCAGCATGACCAGAGTTCAACGACAGAAAGAAATAAGAGACGGTTTTATGTAAGAATCTGTGGTTAATGTTATGTTTCTAACCTGTTGTAATTAAAGGAAATGTTAAACGTTATAAGCGTCAGTGTGAAATGGAAAAGATAAACAGATCTAATGACAGCCTATTTCTCTTTCCTGATTCAAATTGCTACTTTTAATATTTAATATCATTTTGTGTTGGAAATCTCAAAAGTTAATTAATTTAATAAGAAGTTAGTTACTTTAGTAAATCTCGCCAAATTATTAATTATTTTAATAAATTAACTGAAACTTAAGCAGTGTTGATAGATCAACTGATATATGGACGTGAAAGTGTTAAGCGTTTAATTATGCTTCAGTATGATAAATACAGGATTGCTGTGTGTTTAAGAAGATTGCTTTGCAACCGTGGGATTTTGGGTTCAATCTCACTGCACGGCACCTTGGGCAAATGTCTTCTACTCTGGCTCTGGTCTGACCAATTCTTTGTGGGTGAATTTGGTATATGGAAACAGTTTTGTCTGCCATCCTCCTCATCATCCTCATCATCCTCCTCATCCTCATCTGGATGGTTTGACCAGAGCTGACAAACTGGAGAACTGCACTGGGCTCCAGTCTGGTTAGGGTTAGGGTTTTCTACAGCTGGAAGCCCTTCCTAATGCCAACCACTTTGCAGAATGGGCTGGTAGCTCTCACGTGGCACTGGCATGAGTGTTTTTCTACTCATCCCCTCCCCCCAAATTGCTGCCCTTGTGGAAAAAATTGAAACCCTATTATTAGGAATAATATGTGTGTGTGTGTGGCGGTGGCGGGGTTGAGGTGACTTTATGCCAGGTGTCGAGAGGCTGAAGTATGATAGAAGGACAAGCACAGAATGTAGATGCATTTGTCAAAGATTTAACACACTTTCTGGTCTTGCTTTATAACAATTTCTCTCTGCTTATACTCTCTCTTTTTCTTGCACACTCCACCCCTTCTGCTTCCCTTCACACTTTCTCTCACTCCTCTGCTCTCTCTGACATTTTCTCCCTTTTTCCATCTCCGTCCTGACAACCCTGTTTTTTCCTCTCTTCTCTCTCATTTCAGCCCTGAGAGTTTGCTCTGTATCCAACAGATAATGTTGACTGTCGAACCAGTGTGCAGTCCACTGGACATTCATTATTTAGAACAGAGCAAGAAGATCCTCACCATCTTCACCGATGGCACTGTCATAGCTTGTGAAGCAGAGGTAAGCGAACACAGTCTGAATCTGGAGGAAGAAAATGAAGCTGTGGTGCATACATTGCAACTGCCAAGGAATACAACATTCTCTTCCACAGTTGTTGAAACTAGACATCGGTAAGTGCCAAACATTTATCTCCACCGACATTACAAAAAGAACCCCAAAATAATAAAGGAACTGCCATAAAAGAATCCTGCAGAAACCCAACTTGCTCAGTATGGGCATTCGTTTTTAAGATGGTTTAGTGCAGGGCTGGCCAACTCAAGGCCCTCGGGTTGCATGTGGCCTGCAGACTTTTATCTTGCAGCCTGCTTGATGCTTTTGTGAAATGGGTTTATTTAAACAAACATTTAAAAAATTTTATCAAATGTTAAAGATTGTAAAGAAAAGTAAAAAAGAAAGATACTACTGTTTTTGTGATGATAATATTTCATGTTGAATGAACGATCATTCCTTCATTATTGTAATAATTGTATTTATTGTAATAACAGCATGAGAAAGCAAAATGCTTTCAATTCTGTCAGTAGTGACTATTAGTGCATAAAGTATACAAGTGGCCCTCAAAACTTTCTGTGATTAAAATGGCCCGCGATGTAATTGGAGTTGGCCAGGCCTGAAATAGTGTCTCCAGATGTAGTTATCATTATCTCTGTTCTTGCCGCCGTCACTCTCATCATCATTGTGTTGTCATTGCTGTTGTGTTGTTATTGCTGTTGTGTTGTCATCACTGTTGTGTTGTCATCATCGTTGTTGTCATCACCTCTGTGTTGTCATCATTGTTGGTGTTCTGTTTTCACATTGACTCTAATTGAACAAAGCTGTATCAATTGGTTGGAATGCTTGACCTACTAAAAGAAACAACAACCAAATTTCCCTCAGACCTCACTCTCTCTGTCTTCTTTAGAGCTGCTTAGCAAATCTGCCATCTCTTCTCTCCGCCCTTTCTACCACATCTATAATGGCTTCTGTTTCACAGAGCAGGCTGCTCTTGTGCCACTTCTAGTCTGGCTCTTCCAATTCCCCCATATTTCTCTTCTCCTACCATTAGTAATATTGTTTCCACTCTCCTAGACCTCTCACTGGTCTTCTATCTCTTTTATTTCACTTGTCTCTCTTTTATTTCAAAAAAGAAGTACTAACACTTTATATCACTCCTTGCCATACATCACTATACTCTCCCTCTCTACAGTCACTCTGTTATGTATTGTTGTTATGTTTCAGTCTTCTTACTTTCCTTCTCCAGCCTCTTTCCCTCTCTTTCTTCCTTCTCTCTTTCAACTCCAGTCGTTCTTATATGTTATGGACAAACATCCCCTTAAATGCTTCAATCATTTCAGTTTTCTTTTCCACTTTCCACTGAAAGCCTTTTAAACCATGTAACAGCTATAGCTGTCAAGGGGCTGTGAGAGGAGCAAAGAAAGAAGGTAGAGGAGGAGGAGGAGGAAGAAAAGAGCTTGTAATAATCATAGTAGTAGTAGTAGTAGTAGTAGTGGCAACAGTGGTAGCCATAGTTATTGTTTCCTTCAGAAGTGATCAGAAAATCTCCAGTGACCTCCGGAGCAACACACACACGTAGAGAAAAATGTCCTTTTTCTTTTAGAATCACTTTAGGTGTTCTGAGAGCATTTTGAAAAAGCACGGGTCACACCGAGGTCACGCTAAGGTTTCTACAGTGCTAACTGACTGTCATTATTTGATTGAATTTTCTACGCTAAAACACTTAAATATATTGATCTGATTGTGAGATTATTTCATATCTAAATTTAAATTGTAAATGTTGTTCATGTACAAAATTGAATCAATGCAAATGATAAACGGATGAAATCTCTCCAATGTGATGCACTGGTTTCGTAAACTAGCTCGGCCATTTTTCCAACCAGCCATTTCATCTTGGCCCTCCATCCATCCATTCAGATGAATGGATGGACGGACAGACAGATATACAAACATCCATTTATCCATCTATCAATCAAATCATTTATCCAGTGATTCATTCAGCTACTCACTTATCCATCAATCTGTCTGTCTGTCAGTCCATCCATCTCTCACTCTCACTTGCACACTCTCTTTCTCACACTCTCTTTCTCACGCTCTCTCTCTCTCACACTCTCTCTCACATTCTCTTTCCTTGTAACCAATCAGCCCTCTATCTCTTCCTCTCTTCCCTCGCCCATCCATCCATGCTTCCATCCATCTAGTGAGCCACCCATTCACCTATCTATCCATACATCCTTCCACTCACCCACTCAGACTGACTGACTGACTGACAGACAGACAGTCAGTCATTTATCTGCCCATCAATCAAACCATCTAGGCAGTGATTCATCCCGTTAGTCATTCATCTAATCATCCATCCGTCTGCCCATCCATCTATAAGTCTGTCTGTCTGTCTGCCCATTGAATCAACCAATCCTCTAACCTTTCCTCCCCCATCCACCCACCCATTCGTCCTCCTATCCACCCGGTTACCTACCCATCTTACTACTTAAGCATCAAAACTTCCATCCATCAAACCAATCCCTCTATCTTTTCTTTCCGCACCCACCCATCTTCCCACATAGTTACCGACCCTCCCCATCCATCTATCCATCCAAACACCCACCCACCCCATTTATCCACCCATCCTTCCATCATCCATCTCCCCCCCCCCACTCTGGAGATCCAGCCATTTTTAACTTGCCAGTCATTTTTGAAAGAAAAACTGGAACTGCACTTCTGCTATACCGATTCTTCTCCTTTCTTTGTTTTTACCCCCCCCCCCCCCACATACATACATATATATATATATATATATATATATGCACACGTATGTATGTGTGTAATTCTGTTTCGTGTGTGAAAGGAAACAGCTTAATATAGCTATGGAAAAATGTTCTGATACTTTAAATTCTAATGTTGCAAAAGCGACAAGATGTAAATGGTAAGATTCAATATCTCCTATGAACCATGCTATTTTTGTTATTGTTGTTGTTGTTGTTTGGCTTTTGACTGCACTTAAAACTAAAGAAAGCTGCTGAGCCAATTACTCATAAATTCTTTTACTTTATCTCCTGTTTATACATACTTCTTCCCCACCACACCTGCTCCCATCGCTTCCCTCCCACTGTCTCTCCCATCCTTTTTAAATGCACCATTATCCTGATTGTGTTTTCCACACTCTTAACTCTACTTAAAACCAACACTAGTTTTTAACCACTAAAACTACTATACATCACCACCACCACCACCACCACCATTGGTTATACAACCATCACCTCCTAGTAGTAGTAGTAGTAGTAGTAGCAGCAGTAGCAGTTGTAGTAATTTATCTCTGCAACAGCATTTTATTTAAGCATAGTGCTCTGTTTCCGAAGTAACAATTGCTGAATCAAATGCAGCAGAGATCTGATGTTTCATCTGACCTACACTTCTGTGGCACTAAACCGCACTAAAACAGTGCTACACTTACATTGCACTCCGTTCCACTACTTAACCACACTACAACGTTATACAACACTATTCTGTATTATACCAGGTTTCACTCCAACACACTTCTGGCACTACGTTGGTTATGATGACGAGGAGGGTTCCAGTTGATCCGATCAATGGAACAGCCTGCTCGTGAAATTAACGTGCAAGTGGCTGAGCACTCCACAGACACGTGTACCCTTAACGTAGTTCTCGGGGAGATTCAGCTTGACACAGAGTGTGACAAGGCTGGCCCCTTTTGAATTACAGGTACTGCGCATTTTTGCCAGGTGAGTGGACTGGAGCAATAGGAAATGAAGTGCCTTGCTTAAGGACACAATACACTGTCAGGTATTGAACTGACAGTCTTACAATTGTGAGCTGAATAATATCTTGCTTGGAAACAAACGAAAGGAAGTGCCTTTCCTGTCGCTAACCCTCACTCTCTTCAACGTAGTTTGCACCAACAAATTCCCTCCAACCCATGCAAACATGAAAAGTTGACAGTAAAACAATAACGGTGATGATGATTAAGCAAATTAAACTTGAAACAAATTAAAATAGACAAAGAGCAAACTAAAATAACCTAGAAATTAATTAAAATAACCTCAAAACTAATTAAAATAATCTCAAAACTAATCAGAATAACCTTGAAAGAAATTAAAATAAACTCGGAGCAAATTAAATCCTTTTCTAATTAAATAGTATCATCAAATTGACTTTATTTATTTATTGCATCATTTATTTATTATTTATATATTTATTAAATGAGTTATAAATTACAGTTTAATCTCAACTGGCAACATTTCTTGGAAATTTATCAAAGCGTCTTCCATGGATTTATAGGAATCCTCCGTTTTGGAAATATAAAACCTCTGTTACTGTTGTTGTATATAGTAGCTCCTTTACAATCATTTCCACTATGAAGATGACTTGCTGTAGTTTACAGTTCTATATTGAAGAGATGAGGAATTGTGTACATTATTTACGTTATTTACATTTGACGGATATTTGTCCTCATCTCGTTTGTCGTCAACACAACATTTCGGCTGATATACCCTATGTGAAAGGCCTCTCCGAAAAGATACAAAAGATATGTGGCCCATATGACATCAGGACAGTATTCAAGAATAATACAACACTTTGCAAGTATCTCCTTTGGGTAAAACCACCAATAGAAGAGAATATGACCAAAGACTTCATGTACTCCATCCCATGCAGCTGTGGTAGGTTATACAAAGGCGAAACATGTCACCAACTCAAAATAAGGGTAGAGGAACATCTGTGACATGAGGAGATATTGATAAATTGGGTATAGCTGATCATGTATGGAAAAATTGGAGACCACCTTCCCTGTGGGATGAAGTTAAAATAATAGACTGAGAACACCATTGGAAAATACGAAAACTAAAAGCAGCAGCACATATGCTAGGACACAACAACCTCCTAAGCAGACCAAGTGCAGATATGAGCAGCATATGGGAACTGGTATTAAGGAAGGATAGGAAAGTATTAGATTTATAAGCCCTAAATATTCACTTCATAATTGCCCATGGGCATATGGCATAGTGGTTAAGAGATTCCGAGCTCGATTCCAAGCAGTGACCTGAATAATAATAACAATAATAATTACAACATTGAAACATATATTTTATTGGTTTGGGCATGTTACTTGACCAGATGATGATGATGATGATCTTTTTAGAGAGTGACTTTAGTCGTCCATCAGTAAATGTGATATCCTAAACCTAATTCAAATGATGAAATGAATTCAGATTTGAAATGAATGAAACAATTCAAATCTTAGATGTGTTTTATCTAAATATTTAAATAATCTCAAAAGCAATTAAACAACGTTGAAAGAAGTTTAAATAAACTCAGAGCAAATTATATCTTTTTTTTTTGTTTTGTTTTTTTAATTAAATAGTACCATTGAAGTTAGTATTTAGAGTCTGAATGACTGTTTTCTATTTCTAAAACAGATGAATCCTGTGAACCCGTGTAAGATGTTTTGATAATTGTTCAAGAAATGTTGCCAGTCAGAATTTAACTGTAATTTATAACTTGTTGAATAAAAATATCTGAAATATGGTTCATCATCATCATCATCATCATCATCATCATCATCATCTGTAATGGCTGATGGTACTAATTAATTTGCAAAGCAGATTTAATTTGTTCTGAGTTTATTTTAACTTCTTTTAAGGTTGTTTTAATTAGTTCTGAGATTATTTCATGAGTCATTATATAACCACGTGACTGACAAGACTATCAGGTGTTGTTACACATTGCTGGTCGCAGTGCGCTTTGTACTGTCTTAGCCTTTGAATGATGCCACACCACTGGGAAGGCGAGCAGGCTAGCCTTCCCTCCCTGATTGAGAGGAAGACTGGAACAATGTAAAAGTGAAGCGTTTTGCTGAAGAACACAACACACTGCCCTGTCTGGGAATTGAAACCACAATCTAGTAACTGTGAGTGCAGCACCTTAACAATGTGCTTTCATTTATAAGACACATTTTATCTAAATATCTACTATATAACTTGCCCTGGATTATTTTTGTTTGTTACACACACACCTAATATACACATAAACACACTAATATACACACAAACACTAATATATACATACACACTAACATATACACACACTAATACACACACACTAACATGCATGTGTGTGCACATACACACACAGAGTTTTGTGTGGTGAGGAATTTGCTTCCCAACCAAATGGTTCTGGGTTCAGTCTCACTGCACGGAACTTTGGGCAAAAGTCTTTTACTATAGCCTCGAGATGACCAAAACCTTGTGAGTGGATTTGGTTGATGGAAACTGAAAGAATCCCATCACATGTCTGTGTTTGTCTCTCACCACAGCTTGGCAGTTGGTGTTGATTTGTTTATATCCGTTATGACTTAGCAGTTTGGCAAAAGAAACTGAGAGAAAAAGTACCAGGCTTTAAAAAAAAAACAAAAAAAAGAGCACTGGGGTTGATTTGTTTGACTAAAAGTGCATTTAAAGCAGTGCTCCAGCCTGGGCGTAGTTGAATTCCTGAAACAAGTAAAAGATTATTTCTTAAAATTGATTACAACCACAGAAATAACAAAAGCCACCAAAAACTCTGCCACCTCCACCATGACCACCACCACCACCACCACCTAAACCAACAACAACCACAACAACTGCCTCTTTTTCCTTGCCTATGGTGATGATGGTGGTGATGTTGGTGGCAGTGGTGGTGGTGGTCGTGGTGGTGACAGTGGTATTGGTGTGGTGGTGTTGATAGCAGAGGAGGTGGTGGTGGATAAAAATCAGATCAGCTTTGTAAATTCTGACATTTTAATATTTCATCTATATTCTATTCCATTCCATAAAATTGTTTACACTAGCAGCAACAACAACAACAACAGCAATTATTACTACTAATACTAATATTAATAATACACCACCACCACCACCACCACCACCACCACCATCAAGAATATGTAGTAGATATAAGTAACCTGATGGAATGTTTTGATGGTTGTAGAGGTTAAAAGCAGCATTGTATATAATGTCACATTTTAATATTTGTCTATTTTGTCAAGATTTCCAATTTTGTAAAACACGATACACACACACACACACACACACACACACACACACACACACACACACACACACACACACACACACAAACAGACACACAAGGACTCAGACATACATTCGTACCTACCTACATACATACATACTACTATAACTATTACTAGATCAACAACAGCAGCAAGAACAACAACGGGTTTTAGTAGAAGAAACAACAGCATGCAAGTAAACAACAGTAGCGGTAACCCTGATGATGTTTTTGCTGAAAGGGAGAGAGAGGGAGGGAGGGAGGTTAAAAACGGCGGTTTTAAATTCTCTATCTTGATATCTAAAGCTGGCACGGATCTCCCATTCACACACACACACACACACACACACAGCTGTCTTCATCCTCACCTCTCTCTCTTTCCTTCTCTTTGTGTGTGTGTGTGTGTGTGTGTGTGTGTGTGTGTGTGTATGTGTGTATATATATATATATATATATTCATATATATATTTATATTCATATATGTGTGTGTGTATATATATATATATATATATATACACACATATATATTTATATAGATATTTATAGATACTCATAGGTATGCGTGTTTGTGTGCGCGTGTGTTTACACATATGTATACATACACGCACACATATATATATATACATGCATATATACACATGCGTAGACATATATATACACACACACACATTCATACATACATACATATATATATATAATTATGTATGTATGTATCTATGTATTCATCTCTCTCTGTCTCTCTCTCTCTCTCTCTCTCTCTATATATATATATATATATATGTGTGTGTGTGTGTGTGTGTGTGTGTGTTATATAAATCTTTGCCCACTCCCTACCATCTCTCTCCCCCTACTCAACTCTACTTCTCTCTCCCTCCACCCCTCTCTCTCTCTCTCCCATGTGCCATCTCTACACAATTATTCTTCTTCAATGGTATTGGTCGACAAGATAATCGAGTGGGTGATGCTTAATGTACACACCTCCAAGACAACATAATTTGTCAACGCTGTGTCAGAACCATCCAGAAAAGCTATGCAACCAATATTGGAATTAATCAATTACATTTCATATCTATTACCGCCCTTGCCAACACCCCACCACTCACCGTGACCCACACCAGGATGAGTACCATCACCTTGTGCGTGGATGTGTGTGTGTGTGTGTGTGTGTGTGTGCGCGTGTGTATATGTGTATATATCTATATATATCTATATATATATATATATATATATATATGTATATATATATATATATATATATATATATATATTTATATATATATATATATATATATATATGTTTATCTTAGCGTGTGCGGTTTATATGTGTGTGTGTGTGTGTGTGTGTGTGTGTGTGTGTGTGTGTGTGTGTGTATATGTATATGTCTGTGTGTGTACATATGAATATGTATAATTTTGTGTGTATTTGTTTTCATACATATACATGCAAGCACACATGCACATATATTTCCAAGTGTGTATATATATTTATATCTGTCTATGTATGTATGCATGTATATATATATACGTATGCGTGTATATTTATGTGTAAATATGAAAATATATGTCCTTATGTTTGTGTGATGTGGTTTATTGATTGCAACAACCAATGTTTAGAACTGCAAGTGTTCTCTTATATTTCAAGTATGTGTGTGCATGTGTGTGTGTGTGTGTGTGTGTGCGCGCACGTGCATATGTGTCTTTGTGATTTATCTCTATATTTTTGAGAGTGACTGTGCATTTTCAAAAATTTGATATATCTGTCTATCTATCTATATGTATATATATATATATATATGTGTGTGTGTAAAATTTTCATTGTATATATGCACATATACACACACACATATTTGCTCATCATTCTGTATATAAACATTAATCCAACTCTGTATTCCAGTGTCTAAGTTTCCTCTTCAGGGATAATCCATCAATTCAGATTAGTGAATAATCCTCTTTAACCCTTTTGATAGCAACTTGCCTGAAACCACATATAGTTTTACAATACAATTTCCATTTTCTAGAGATCTGCATTTTAAACCTTCCATTAAAATTTCAAGTTAATTTATTATGTCTTAAACACCAGCTTAATTATGACAAAATTATTTTACCAAGCTCTTAATTATTTTCAGAATTAATTGAATCAAAGTCTGTGTATTTCAACATAAATATAATAGCAAAATAGTTACATCACAATAACTATAGCAATTTGTCTTCCATATATGCCAGCGTCGCCTTACTGGCACATGTGCCGGTGCACGTGAAAAACAACATTCGAGCGTGATCGTTGCCAGTGCCCCTGGACTGGCTCCCATGCAGGTAGCACGTAAAAAACACATTTTGAGCATGGTCGTTGCCAGAACTACTTGATTGGCCCTTGTGCCAGTGGCACATAAAAGCACCCACTACTACACTCGCGAAGTGGTTGGTGTTAGGAAGGGCATCCAGCTGTAGAAACTTTGCCAGATCAGATTGGAGCCTGGTGCAGCCTCCTGGCTTGCCAGTCCGCAGTCAAACCGTCCAACCCATGCCAGCATGGAAAACGTACGTTAAATGATGATGATGATGATGATCTGGAATAATTCTGTCACACAACATAAACAAATGTTTTAGCATACTCCTACAATGGCCTCTGTTCCTTTGAACTATCTAACTGCATCTATCTCCTTTTCTCATAAGTCTCTGATGACCTACAAAGGTCATGCATGTCTAGGATGACCTACAGAGGTCATGGGCACTGTTTCCAACATCAGTAGTTCTTTGACTTATTGTCTCATGGAACCCTTATATAATTTTTCAAAAATCGTGGAACCCTTACCTGTATTTTAATCAGATTTTAAACAAAACAAAAAACGATTTTAGAGAATTTATTCACATATATAAAAAAAAAATCATTTAACATTACTTTGGAATCATGAAAACCTTTTTTTTCATGAGATAAATTTTCATTGAATTTTACAAAAAAGATCCTCTACCTTGCAGAATCTCGGAATTTTTTTTCACAGAATTCTAGGATTCTTTAGAATCCATTTGGAGAAATATTAATTTAAATTCCTTCCAAGCTTTTTTCAGGGGGACCAGTATTCCTTTTCCAAATCTATCAAGCTGTTGATCTCACATCTGTACATCTTTTTTCTATTTCATGTCAGGCGGCACATAAGGATCCCCCCTCCCCTCTCTCTCTCCATGCTGCTCAGTCAATGGCTGTGATTCCCACCTTGTTCCACGTTCCCCATTTACCTGCCTATCTTTTTCTTTGTTGATAGTTCTTCTCCAGGTGTTATTCTATCTTCTCCAATTCCTCCTTCTTTCAGAAACCCAGCATAATCAGCCCCCGGGCTTCCTCTTCAGCTTTCACTCATCACGTTGCAGCTCGTCCTCTTTCCCGGTTCAGAACTAATGCCTCTCCAAGATAGATTCTGAGTGTTCCAAGTGTTTATAATTTGAAGATTATCTTTTCAGTATCAAGTGATTAGCCCAATGACCAGCCTTCAGGTCCTAAAGCTGGGCTGGTTTTCTGTCAGGTTTTCCTTCCCCTAGACCAGTGGATCTCAACCATTTTTTGCCTATGGATTCCTTTGATCCCTATCACAAATTTTATAATTAAACATTTTTAGGAATTGTATAAAAAATTGTTTAGATACTTTGAGTATTATGAGGTTATGTGTCTTACTTTGCTTGTTTCTCACCTGTTTCTGTCATTCCATCAACTTCAAATGTAGATCATGATGATGATGATGACTTTGATGATGTTACTGCTGGTGATGATGATGATGGTGATGGTTTAATGAAGGTGGTCGTTGGTTATGATAAATATGCATATGATTTAGATGCTGCTGGCAGTTGATGCTGATGATACTGATGCTGCTGCAGTTGATGATGATGATGGTGGTGGTGGTGGTGGCGGCGGCGGCGGTGGTATTGCTGCTGTTTATAATTATATTACTGACAACGATGAAGTCAGTTGTCAGTACAAAAACTGGTTTGGCTTTACATTCGCTGAGCTCCAGAAACTTTGGCGTTTACTCAAAAGAGAAGACATTTCAAGATAAAGATAGTTTGATAAATAATCCTTTCAAGACATTCATTTATCAATTCCATCGCACTTTTATGAGAGCCTTTTGCTATTATTATTATTATTATTATTATTATTATTATTATTATTATTATTGGTGGATATTATCATTGAAGGCACCAAACTGGCAGAAACATTAGTGTGATGGGCAAAATGCTTAGTGGTATTTCGTTCATCCTTAGGTCCTGAGTTCAAATTCGGCTGAGGGGTCAATGAAATAAGTAATAGTCAAGTGGGGTCGATGCATCCTTGTCTCCCAAATTTCAGGCTTTGTGCCTTTATTAGAAAAGATTATTGTTACTGCATAAGGAGCACCTGTCGAGGTGTCTCATATTTAAGAGGGGTCTATTATTAGGTGGTGATCTGGTCGAATCCTTACCATTCTTAATGTTCTGGGTTCAAGTTCTGCTGAGGTTAGCTTGCCTTTCATCCTTTTGTAGGGGGTCAGTAATATAAGCACCAGTTGAGTACTGAGTGGGGCGGGGGGGGGGGGTCAATGTAATTGACTTACCCCTGTCACGAAAATGCTGGCTGTGTGCCAAAATTTTAAATCATCATCATCATCATCATAGCTTCTATTGTACCACCAGGTTCACCTCCATCTCTCAAAGCACAATGTTGAATAAACTGTTTTTGTTTTTGTTTTTGGAAGTTGGGTGGAAGTAGAACTGTTGTTTGTTGAAGATGTTTTGCTTGTTATGGTGTTTGTGTTTTGTTGTGTTGCAACCGGTGTCACTTTAATGTTTGCTCTGTTTGTTGTATTCAAATCAAAATGTGCAAAAGACAGGAATTTGTGTTGTGTTACTCTTCCGAGGATTCTGATTGTGGTTATTGTTGTTGTGCTTTTAATGTGTTTGTGTGGAGTTGTGTTATTATGTGCTTTAGTGTCAGACGATGATTATGCATGGTATGTGTTATTATTTCATTGCAGTAATAATTATGCAAAGTATGTCGCTCTTATATTAGATTATATTGGAGTTGTGTGATGTGTTGATTGATGGTGCATCTGATGTTTAATAGTGTTGCATGTCAATTTTATGTAAATATGTGTTGGTTTATTGGATGGTGATTGCATCGAAGTGGGGGTTCTTAATCTTTTATTGCACATCCTTTTACTGAATACAGTTTCATAAACTTCCCCTTTGCATGTTCCCCCCCCCCCCCCACTCCCCACAATAATCAACCAACAAACAAAAAAAAAGTCCTCAGCAATCAAACAGAAGCTAATTTCATACCAATGGTTTATATTCTGTTTTTATTTCTTTCATTCATTGGACTGCAGCCATGCTGGGGCAGTACCTGGAAAGAATTTAGTTAAATAAACCAACCCCAGTATAGTCTGGTACTTATTCTGTTGATCTCTTTTGCTGAGCTGCTTAGTCAAGGGGATGCAAACAAATTGACACAGGTTGTTGAGTGATAGTGGCAGTGGGGAGGGGAAAACGCAGACATAAAGATACACACATTCTCTCTCTCTTTCATACACACACACACTAGGTTTCCATACAGTTTCCATCTACCAAAATCACTTACAAAGCATTGGTTGGCCCAGGTCTATAGTAGAAGACACTTGCCCTGATGCCATGCAGTGGGACTGAACTTGAAACCACAGGGTTGCAAAGCAAGCTTCTTAACCACACAACCATGTCTCTACATCTCCTATGTCTCTTTTTGTACTTTTCAATCCACTGAGGAGGCAGTACTCATGCTCCTTTATGGGGGGCCTCCAAGATTGATGGTTAAACATTTTCTTATATCATTAATCATTTATTAATATTATTATGACCATTATCATCATCATCATCATCATCATCATCATTGTTATTGTTTGTATTATTGCTGTTATTATTATCTTCATCATCATCATCGTCATTATTATTATTATTATTATTATTATTATTTATTATTGTTATTATTATCATTATTAATATTATTATTATTATTATTTATTATTGTTATTATTATCATTATTAATATTATTATTATTGTTATTATTATCATTATTAATATTATTATTATTATCATCATCATCATTTATTATTATTTATTATTATTATCATCATTTATTATTATAATTTATTATTATTATTATTAATATTATTGTTATTATTATTATTACCTGCCCTAAGTAATAAGGTCACTGCTGCTAGAAAATCAGCCAGTATATTGATGTTCTCCAAACATCTCATTCCATTCCATTTCATTCTCTCTCTAATTCATGGTTTTAATTCTAGAATTTGCAAATATAATAAATTTTTTTGTCCTTTCTTTCTTTCTTTCCTTTTTTGTTTGATCAGTATTTTTTTTTAATGAAGATTTTTCAAATTATAAATTGTAATTTCACTTACTTTATATTAATAGAGTATTCTTTATATGCACACGCACACACACACATACACACACACATACACACACACACAGACACACACACAGACACACACACACACACACACACACACACACACACACACATATGGAGAGAAAGAGAGAGGTAAAGAAAAAGAAACACTGTGCATTCTGTTTTTTCAAAAAAATTTATTCTTTATGTATTCATTTTTTTTTTGAAAGGTAAAATTTAATTAAGTATCAAATTAAGAACAAACATTTATCATGATTATTACTATATTTCTGATGGTATGTGAATGTGGGTTTGTGTGTGTGTGTGTATCTGTGTCTGTTTGTATATATATATATATATATAATGTAGTATATATACATATATTTACACACATATATATATATATACAAGGTGGTATCAAAAAGTTCTTGGACTAATTATGTTTAATAAAAGATAATGTATTTACCTAAGTTTTAACATCATCTTTGAAATAGTGACCTTGTGTAGCAATGCACCAGTCCCAGTGTTCCTGTCACTTTTGGAATCTGGAAGTTGTTTTCTGTAAGTTAGTCGAGCACCTTCTGTGATTCGCTCTTGATCTTGTCAACAGTGTTAAAGCAATAACCTTTGAGCTGCATTGTCATCTTGGGGAAGAGATGGAAGTCCACAGGTGCTAAATCTGGCAAATAGGACAGGTGTGGAAGCAATACCATGTTTAGCCTTTAATGTTGCTTAATTAAGGCTTTTTGTGTGGTGGTTGTTGTTTCACTTGCCAATTAGTTGCTTGTTTAGCTTTCGTTGGTTAACTTCACTATTGCATTTTAGAGAATGGTTTTTCAGATCCTGTTTTCCAAAAGTTACTGTTCAAAAATTGTTTACCATATTTTCTAGCATATAAGTCAATGTATTCTATAATGTAAACATCATCACTATCTTTCAACCATCACCACTGTTTTTAGAACATTGTCACTATCTTTGAAAGATCACCACTATCTTTCCAAATCCTGCTGCATTTCAAATGGAATTTTCGGTCCTCCAAAGTCATGTTGACCTATCAGTTTTGGTTGTAAGTTTTGCTCTGAAAAATTCATTTTGTCTGCTAGAAAATACAATATCTGTTTATCATTCCTTGGACCATTTCAATAGTCATTGTATCCAGTCTAATCAATTGGTTAGATCAATAATTGATCAGTATCCACCTACAGATTATGTAATTAATATCCTATGTGTTCCGTACTTAGTTATTTTGTAGCTAAAGTCATTAATGAAGTTTTTGATATATTTTATATATCATCTTTCCGGGGCTGATGAAATAAGTACCAGTTACACACTGGGGTCGATGAAATCGACTGTCCCCCTCCCCCAAATTTCAGGCCTTGTGCCTATAGAGTAGAAAGGATTACATAGAGATATACAAGTATGTAGGCACGAAGGCATGCACATGCGTGACAATCTCTCAGTTCCTGTTTCCCAAATGCTCTGACATGATTTTGCTCAGCCTGGGGCCATAGTTGAAAATCATTTACCCACGTTGCTATGCTGTGTTACTAAACCTGCAACCAGGTGATTGGGGGTGGGGGTGGGGGGCAAACCTTTTAACTCCACATTCACACTCGTGTGCATAAAGTGGGTAGGAAAACAGTGGTATAGTCGGTGGTCTGAGCCTAGTGGCGTGCAAAACCCACAGCCGATAAAGGGTAGCTTAGATATGTGTGTGTGTTTGTTTGTATGTGTGTAACATATATATCTATATGTATATAACATACACATATGAATACAATTGTGTGGGGCTGAAAAGTTCCTGGCTGTGGGTAAAAGAAAATGGAGAGGATCAGTTATTTATAATTTTATTCAACATATTCCCCTCTCAGATTCACAAACTTATGGCAGCAGTCCTTCAGTTTTTCTTAGTCCTGTAAAAGAACTCAGAAGATTAGGCCTCCAACCAGACCTTTCACAATACCCTTAAAGCCAGGAACTTTACAACACCACCTCACATATGCAATATAATGTAATATATAATATAATATAATATGATATGATATAATATAATATATGATATAATATAATATATGATATAATA
>NC_142942.1:54200606-54220606 GCF_046866305.1 Octopus bimaculoides
TTTTTATTCCTCTAACTTTGCTTTTTACCACTTTATATGTACACACACACACACACACTGAGAAAGTAAGCACAGATACATACATATATATACACATACACACACACACACACACATATATACATACATATATATATATATACACACACACACACATATATATGTATATATACATATATACATATATATATATGTATATATATGCACATATATATATATATATGTGTGTGTGTATATATACACACATGTATACACATATATGTATATACACATATATATATAGATATATATATATATATACACACACACACACACATACACACACACACATATATATATATATATAATATATACACACAGATATACATACACACACACATATATATATATATATATATATATATACACACACATATACATAGCACACACACACACACACACACACACACACACACACACACATTCTTTAAGCTGCAGGCAAGAAGCTCTGCATAAATACTATATCTTCCCCCTTCTCCCACCACTTCCTACATTATAAACTCCTCTTCATCCTCCTCCTCCTCCTCCTCCTCACCTCCCCCCTTCTCCTCACTGCTATCTGTTGCTCATCAATACAACTGTCTTCTTTATTCCACTGTATTTACTTTAGCTAAATTTAGCTCTGGTCCAGGCAAGTCTCCATCTTTATCATCCATAGTCACTTATGTCTTCTTGTCTGCTTTACGTCTTACGTCTTCTTTCCCACCACCCTTCCCTTTCTGCTCCTTCTATCTACTTATTCCCCCACCACACACCCACTCTCTCTCCTTCTCTCTATTAATCTCTCTCTCTCTCTCTCTCTCTCCCTATTTGTATATTCTTATTGTTTATTCTCCTGCCTATCTATTTCTGCTTTACAGCTGCCTTCTTTCTCTCTCTCTCTCATTGTCTTCTGTCCTTTAATGTCTATTTCTCTCTTTTCTATGTTATCCTCTATGTCATTTATGCACTTCTCTCATCACCACCATCATACCAACACCACCACTGCGACCATCACACCCCCACCCCCACCACCATCACATTACTGCCATCATCATCTCCACCACACCACCACCACCACCACCATCACACCACCACCACCACCACTTCCACCATCATCACACCACCACCATCATTACCACCACTGCCACTGTCATTGTCATAATCATAATTAACACCACCACCACCACCACCACCACCACCACCACAACCACTTTCCCTTTTTTATTTTTAAATTTTCGCTTTTGTCTTTTCTCTATTAGCAATGTTGGTAGTATGCGGTGGCATGGAAATTAACTTTGTCCAAATGCCGCCATGAAAGACATGTTTTTGTTTGGCAGCGGTTGGAGCAGCTTCATCAGTCGTTCTGCTCGTTTCCTTGCTTCAGCAAACGTAACATGATTTTAGCAGAAAACCTACTCCATCTTATTAATTATTTTCTGATAGTCATTGAAGTCCGTTTGTTTAAAGGTTTCTTCCCACTGGCAAAAGTGATACCTGACATGGCGAGTTGTCTTGCCAACCTAATACCTGAAACTTGTAAAGAAGCCAGCAGTTTGTGTTTATCTGATGTTGGCAGACAGATGGAGAGATTGATAGGGGCAGATGGGCAGATAGATAAATTGATATATCGGGAGATAAATGCAATGTTTGTGAGATAGATGGGGAGATGGCAGTTAGATACGTTAATAGATAGACATAGACATAGACAGAAAGATAGACATGTGGAAAATTGGAGAGGATTATAAATGGTTTCATGAACTAAGAGAGAGAGAGAGAGTGGTTATATAAAGGCAGTTACTAGACTAATGGTTAACGAGATAGATATATAATATTCCTATTTATAATGGGTGCAGCTGTAGCTGTGTAGTTTAGAAGTTTATTTTGTAACCTTGTGGTTCTAGGTTCAATCCTACTGCACAACACCTCACATAATGTCTTTCATCATAGTCTTAAGCTGACATGATACCTTGTGAGTGGAATTTGTTCAACAGAAAATTCATTTACATTATTTACAACTGACAGGCATATGGCGTAGTAGTTAAGAGCGCAGGCTACTAACCCCAAGATTCCGAGTTTGATTCCAAGCAGTCACCTATTATTATTATTATTCACCTGAATAATAATAATAATAATAATAATAATAATAATAATAATAACATAGAAAGACACCTTAGGAATGAGAACCCAGGTTCGAAATTTCCTCAAGACACCTGATGAAGGCTGGAGGGTATATCAGCTGAAACGTTGTGTTAACAACAGGCAAGATGAGGACAAACATCTGTCAATTGTAAATAAGGTAAATAATGTAGATTTCTTTCATATAAGCAGAGACAATCTGACAGTGAAGCCATACGCACACAGACACAAATTCAGTGTGAAACGAAAATAATCGACACACCAGCAAAAAGACAACCACACAATACCTTGCCCTGCATTCCTGTAATATAGCGTCAGAATTTCAGCAAAAACACTGACACCATTCAGCATTTGTAAATTCATTTCACTATTACTTATATTTATTATGGAAAAAATCTTATAAAAAAAGACTATCACAATACGAATACCAAACAAATGCACGGCATGCATCAGAAAATGACGATGAGACACGTTCATGGCTTGCAGATCAGCGACAAAGAAAGCAAGCTCGGCATGCATCTGAAACCGAACATCAACAAAATGCATGATTTTCAGAGAGCAAACAAAGAATGGCAGTTTGACCTGCAGCAGAAAATGAAGATGAAAGACATGCATGACTTGCAGCTGATTGTCTTTGAAAAGCATCACAAGAAACTGCAAACAGACTTGCAGATAGCCGACAAAGAATGATATTGATCTTTCATCTACTTCGATTATTACATAGTTTTATCTTCTAAAAATGCACACATACAGGAGGAGTAAATTATACATATAATAATACATTCAATGTGGCTCCAGATAAACTGTAAAAGTAATTACCTGATCAACAACAGGTTTTACTGCTAGTGTATGTATATATATATATATATATATATATATATATATATATATATATATATATATATATATATATATATATACATACACATACATACATACATATATATATGATGGGCTTCTTTCAGTTTCTGTCTATCAAATCCATTCAGAAGGCTTTGATCAGCCTGAGACTATAGTAGAAGACACTTGTCCAAGGTGCCACGCAGTGGGATTGAACCCGGAACCATGTAATTGGGAAGCTAACTCCTTATCACATAACTACACTTGTGACTATATGATACACTAACATATTGTATGATGTAAGAAGTAAAGATCATAAGTATGAAGTAAAGATTATAAGTATGAAGTAAAGATCATAAGTATGAAGTAAAGATCATAAGTATGTAGACAGGTAGATGAGATGAATAGCCACTTATGATGGTAGAAAAGCGTTATATATGACATTTTAGAATTTTAATTCTATCAGCAAAACATCAAATCAGGAGAGTACAGTTGGTGGTAGTGGTATGGACAGTGGTGGTAGTGGTGCATTTTTTCTGTTGGTTGAGCATTCTAAAATGATAGATTTCTTTGCAGTTTTACTTCCTGCACTTTCACCCTGCAAACTGCATTTTTTTTTTAATTTAGAAAGATTTTTTTAATCCTGCAAAAATATTTTTAAAAATTTGTAAATAGAATTTTTTTGATAGTTTTTTTTTTTGTTTTTTAAAAAATTAATTTTATTTTATTATTTAATTTAGGTTCTACTGTTGTGAGGTGGAATGTTCACACTCATCTTCAAGAGTCAACACTTGACTGTGAGTCTGCAGTTGCGGATATTAAGAGACCAAAAAGTGAGTGTTTTAAGTTTTATATCGATGTTGTTTTTTATGTATCTTTACTCTCTCTGAATGGCAAATACTGCAAGCTAGGGAACTGAAAATGTTAATTGATATCCTTTATCTTTTACGTGGTTCAGTCATTGGGCTATGGCCATGCTGGGGCACACCATTGAAGGATTTTTAGTCAAACAGATTGACTCCAGTTTTTCTGTTTCTTTTAAGTTTTGCACTTAAAGTATCAGCCTCATTTGCTAAATCATTTAGTTGCAGGGATATAAATGAGCCAACACTGGTTGTCAGCTGGAGAGTGGAGTAACAAACACTGAAACACACACACACACATATGCAAACACATCTACACACACACACACACATGGGAAGCCTCTTTCAGTTTCTGTCTACCAAATCTACACACAAAGCTTTGGTTGGCTCAGGACCATTGTAGAAGATACTTGCCCAAGATGCCATGCCTGTTGTATATCCCTAGGCTGGCCCCTAAATGAATGAATCTGTGATCAAAGGCTTTCTGACTTTATTCATTTCAGTTTTTAGTTTTATAGATTACATTATCTAAAGCATCCTTCAGTTTTTAAGTCGGTAGAATGTAATTTGAGGAAAATTTGGTTGCTATTTCTAGCAGTTTGAATATCCATACAGGAGCTCCCTCACTGGCTGTGTGTTTTAAATTTCTTCACCATTGCAAATATTGGTTGCTGCTTGTTGAAAGTTGACCCTTTTGGGACCACTTTTCAAATGAAAAAAGCTGCCTACATGTTTCAATTAATTTTTGAAAATAATCAGGAATTTGGAGCATGAACCAGAATGGGATTTAGTTGAAGTAACTCATTTTGTCATTATTAAGCTGGTGTTAACATTGAAGGATTTTAATTTAAGTATGAACACTTTGGAAAAGAAGTTTCATTTCAGAGAACCTAAGGCAGGTCTCTGGCGGGTTGGTATTGAAAGAGTTTTTTAATCAATGAAGGCAGAACTTCGACAGACTCTATAAATGAGTTGAGTCATTGCGGGCTTTGTCTAAATTTGATTTTAAGATGCAGTTTAGCCAAGTCAGTTGTTTTTTTTATAAATGGAAAATTACAAGGGGTTGTTTAAAATGCTGTTATGCTATACTGCTTGCAGTTGTTTATATGTTATATTAAAGTGATTTGGAAGAGATTTTACTGTTATATTCAGCATGTGGAATGACCATATAGAAGCTCCCATGTCATAATGATAGCGACTATGAATGGAAAAGAAGGATAATATTCTCACCAATGAGAAAAAATTGCATTTTTATGTATCCATAGTAACGCGCATATGAATATATTTCTATTACACTATTGGCTGCTGTTTCTAGTTGATCACATGACCATAAAAGGGGCTTCCCTCACCGACTCAGAGTTGGAGTGGGAATAGGTGGGGAAGTATAAAATGGTGTGGGGTGGGTTTTGTATGATGGATGAGTAGAGGTTTAGTGTAAATGGGATTATCTAAATACCACAAGGAATAATTTTGCATATCTTTGTGGTTGGATCTAAAATGTTAATTATGATAATGAATGTGTAGATTTTAATTGAAGTTTCTATACTGAAGAATGTTGATTAAATTTATGTTGTTGATGCCTAGCATCAGATCAGATCTGGTTGAGCAGAACTATGGTCAAAGACACTCCATCCATAGCCAGCCATTCTTTTTAGATATACTTTGAATCTCTTCTATTGTTTTAGCCAATTTCTTCAATGGTGAAAGTAGTTGTCTCTTTCCCTTTTTAAATCTAGTAGGGTGTTATTTGAGGGAAATTTAACTGCTATCTTCAGCAGTTCACATAAGCCTATAGCAGTTGTCAATCATTTTTAATTTATGGACCCCCTTTGCTTACTATTTTATTCTGGTGGAACCCCAAAGCCATTTCATCATCTAACATTGTGTGATTTCTAGCCTTCAATATGATGATGTGGAGGCTGTCTCATTGGCTTGCCTGGACCAGAAAGGGAGCAGCAGATGTAAGAATGAGAATGATGTCTAGGGCTACATCATGTAATATATCCTTCCCCCCTTTTTTTTTAAAGATAGTTAGGAATGATACAGGGTGTGGGGGAGAATAGCTGCTATTTCTAGCCTTTAATATGGCTGTTGAGGCTGTCTCGCTGGTTTGCTGGGAGGTTGTGGTTTTTTTCTGAAAAGTGCTTGACAGTTTTTGACATCAGAATTTTGAATATTTTCTGTGGACAAAACACATCAGCAGGAAGAAGTGGAGAGATTACAGTTTAAACACTTGTTGACACATTTGATGTGCTGCTTAGTTTCTCGATTATTTATTCCGAGGCGGGGGGTGGGTGGGGGTGGGGGTGGGGGTGAACAGACAAAAAAAGCCCCACTTAATAAATATTCTATAGTGTGTCTGGATTTTAAATTACATATCTTTTTTGTTTTGTGTTTGCTGTTTTTTACTTCTTTTAGTCGTTGGACTGCGACCATGCTGGGGCCTGGTACTTATTCTATTAGTATCTTTTGCCAAACTGCTAAGTTCCACGGATGTAAACATGGCAACACAGGTTGTCAAGGAGTGGTGGTGGTGGTGGTGGTGGTGGGGTCAAACAAAAGGACAAACACTCACATGGGCTTCTTTAAGTTTCCGTCTACCAAATCCACTCGCAAGGCTTTGGTCAGTGTGAGGCTATAGTAGAAGACACTTACCCAAGGGGCCATGCATTGGAACTGAACCTGGAACCATGTGGTTGGGAAGCAAGCTTCTTACCAAACAGCCATGCTGCACCTATGTAGTTTTATTTTTAAAATTAAAGTTTGGATAGGAGACTTTAAGGTGTGGTATCTAAACCTTGTTATGGGAATGTCCCTTGTTGTCTGTCAGCAGAGCATGTTAACTGCTTGTGGCTACTAGGTGTCATTGGGGGTAGTGCACTTTCATTGTTGGATGTATGTGAGGAATTCCTTGGTGCACGTATGTATATGGTGAGCTTCGACACAGTTTCTACCTATCAAATTCTTTCACAAATCATTAGTTGGCCCAAGGCTGTAGTGGAAGACACTTTTGCTGAAGATGTCATTCAGTGGAACTGAACCCAAAACCATGTGGTTGCAAAGTGGACTTCTTAATGATGAAGCCATCTCTGTGCCTAAACTTCTGTTGAAAAACCTCCAAAGGAAACCAGAGACCTCTTGTGGCTGGAGCTGGTTTATTAGCACCGCAGGCAAGTTTTACTTCTGAATAATTAACAACAAATTGAATCAAGATGAAGTGATGCTTTAATGAAAGATGAGGCAATTAACGAGATTTCTTATCGTTATTTCATTTTTTTTTTTCTGTGGTGGACATTTTTTTTATCAGTTATCATTATTATCATTAATATTATTCTTTTCTACTCTAGGCACAAGGCCTGAAATTTTGCGGGAGGAGGCTAGTTGATTAGATCGACCCCAGTACGCAACTGGTTTTTAATTTATTGACCCTGAAAGGAGGAAAGGCAAAATCGACCTCAGCAGAATTTGAACTCGGAACATAAAGACAGACGGAATACCACCAAGCATTTCGCCCGGCGTGCTAATATTTCTGCCAGCTTGTCACCTTCATTATCATTATTATCATTATCATTATTATAATTAAGGCAGCGAACTGGCAGAATCGTTAGCACACTGGATGAAATGCTTAGCAGCTTTTTGCCTGTCGCTATGTTCTGAGTTCAAATTCCATCGAGGTCAACTTTACCTTTCATCCTTTTGGGGTCGATAAAATAAGTACCAGTTGAACACTTGGGTTGATGTAATCAACTAGTCCCATCCCCCAAAATTTCAAGCCTTGTGCCTATAGGAGAAAGGATTATTATTATTATTATTATTATTATTATTATTATTATTATTATTATTATTTTCTCTCCTCTCTGAAATTCATTTTTATTTAATTTTCAAAAAGGAGTTGAAAAATATCAGAGAAGGAGAAAAGGTTATCATATTTCATTTCAAAGGTTTTGTGTGTGTGTGTGGTATTGTTCTTTTGGGTTTTTTTTTCCTGATTTTTATATATATATATATATATATATATTTTTAACATTCAGAAGAAGATGAAAAAATAAACTCAAATAGTCAAAAAAGAAGAAAGCAAACTTGTATCCATTGAACAGTATTTCACTGTTTAGGACTGCTGGAATCCTTTTAAAAAGAATTTTTTATTTTTAACTTCATAAATGAAATTGACAACAACAACAACAGCAACAAGAAAAATAATTTACAAACAATTCTATAAATTTTTAAATTTTCATTAAATTAAAATAATGGAAATTGTAATTCATAATAGAAATATTCCTCCTTTGGAAATTGAACTGAGAAAAAACAAACAAAACAAATCAAGCAAAAAACAACAACAAAAAAAATGGAGAAATCAAAAAAACATCCCCCTTGAAAAACTTGGGAAAGTAATTGGTTATTTCGGTTTTGATCATCCCTGAAGAGAAATGGGCTGCTAATGAACTTTATGTCCTTCACAAGGCCAGAGTTTATTTATTGTAAATAACAATAATAATAAAAATTCAATAATTCAGTAATTACCCCCACCCCCTCCTTCCTGCCTTCTCCTTGTTTCACATTTGGAAAAAGTATATAAAAGAATAAATATGTAAAACGGAAAATAGAGAAAATAAAAATTAATGCTGTTTTAGAGGGTCACTCATGCATATTCTACAGATTTTATAGCCCCACAAGAGAAAGAAAGACACCCCCCCCCCTAAAAATGCAAGGAAAAAGGGTTTATAGGAATGCTGATGGGAGTAAAGTAAAATGGAAAATACAGAATAATCAAAAGATCATCATAAGGTGATGATGATAAATAAAGCAGAGCCGGAAGAACATAATACTGTTTTTATTTCTCTGTGTTCAGATCTCACTGGGATTAATTCTACATTTTTATCTGCGTTGGGTTGATTAATAAAAATAGGGGAAAAAAAATATATATATTGATGATGAAAATAAAACCTGCATACTAGTTGTTGTTGGTGTTGCTGTTGTTGTTCTCATTGTTGGTGACAGTATTGCTTTGGTTCTCCGCGTCCAAGTCCACCTTGAGTGAACAAACCTGTGATCAAAGATATTTCAGCTTTGATTATCATTCAATTACAATCATCCAACATTATTTTATTATTATTGTTGTTATTATTATTATTATTAGTAGTAGTAGTGGTAGAGAGCAATTTGAGGGAGATTTGGCAGCTATATCGAGCTGCCCATATAGAGCCACCTTTATAGAATATTGAGGTTCACACAATTTATTTTAACTGCATTTTTCAGGATCAAAGAAATGTTTTTTTTTTTAAATGTCTTTATGTCTAATCAAAATAATTCATTAAATGTCCTAATTGTTATTATAATTACGAATTGGACACTGACAAGAAGTGTAATATTCTTTTCACACATTAACACCACAGACCACACACACACACGCACACACACATGTATACACATGAGCTAATGAAGGGACCTGTATGTGGTATCATAACCTGCTAGAATTAGCAGCCAAGTCTTCCACAGATTAAACCATTCTTGAAAATAGGACCTTCAGTATTTAGTTATGTAACTTTACATTCTGAGTTCAAATCCCATCAAGGTTGATTTTACCTTTCATCTTTGTTGGAAGGAGAAAAGAAACTTACAATGTTAATTTGATTTACAAGACTACCCCTCGACATACGTATGTATGTGTGTATTATATATGCATGCATGCATCTATCTATCTATCTATCTATCTATCTATCTATCTATCTGTCTCTGTCTCTCTCTATATATATGTGTGTGTGTGTGTGTGTGTGTGTAGGTTTGGCCAAAAGTCGCCCAACAGTAAATCAAAATTCCATAAATACTTAATATTCAATTTTATTTATTCATTCCAATTATAAATGTTTAATAATTGAATGCTGTGAGTTAAAATCACTGTTTTTTCCAACCTTTGTCTATTTATTAGCGAAGTCTCATATAAAATTATTTTTTGCTTTAATCTTGGAATTAAATGGTTTTGATTTACTGTCAAGTAACTTTTGGCCAACCCTGTATATATAGTTTACTGTTCTGTACCTCATCCAGTGAGCGATAAATATCATTTCGCATACACAGTATAAAGATATGATCTACTAATAGTTTTTTTTGCTTTGGAGACCCATGTCTCCAAAGCAAGAAACTGTTAGTAGCCCATATACTGTATACATAAATTCACACATGTACGCACACACACGCCCCCATTCACACAATGGACTCCCACGCAGTTTCCATCTACCAAATTTACTCGCAATGCATTCGTCAACACAAGGCTTATAGAAGACACTTGCTCAAGGTGTCGTGCAGTGGGACTGAACTCAAAACTCTGTAATTGCGAAGCGAGCTTCTTAACCACACAACCATGCTTGTGCCTAGTTATATATATTTACTAGAAAAGTCTTTCTTACACTTTTTCTCCTTTTTCTTTCCCAGAGAAAACCTGCCTAGTCACAGCTATGAATGTCGTTGCGGGCCACCTATATGTTGGAACGACGCTTGGGATTATTGTCGTGGCCGAAGCGCTAACCATGGTGCCTCTTGCTATCCTCCAGTGTCATGGAACTAGCGAATTCTACATCAAAGCAATCCAACCTTTACAGGTAGACACGGGCATGATGGAGGTATGTACACCGGCATCGACAGTTGGAATTCCGCGGAGTGCTCAGTCATCAAGAGACCAGCGAGGCATCATCACCGTTGGCCGAGGTTTCGTGGACCCTTTTAGAAACTTTCTGGAGCAGCTGAAAAGGTCCTCTGTGCCTTACTTGGAAAGCGGCAAACTTCCCGATGACATGTATAAACGCCATGCGTTTCTTATTAGCTGGATTGCAGAAGACTGGTGCAATTATTGATATGTTTCATCCGTTACTCTTTTAAACTTGTTCTCTTAAAAGTAAAAAGGAAGACAACTTTTTTGGGGGGAAAAAACAAAAGCAAAAACGTCTTGAAATCAATTTAAAGAGGACGGAAAGAAAAACACCTCAATAACAAAAGAACAACAGAAAATCTCTTTCAAATTTCTGAATTTCTCTGCCAAATGAAACAACAACAACAACAACAACAAAACGGAAAGGGGTAAAGCAACAAAAAATATAAATAAATAAAAAAAAGACGAAAACAAGAAGATATGAGAAAGTATAAGAAAAAAACGTACTTCTATGATGGTAAAAAATTTCCAGAGAAGTGGACTATTATTATATCATTATATAACAAATTTATATTATTTAATATCGTCGTATATATACTTCTGTTTTCGAAACTAAGATCTGTAACAATGTTTGTGTTTTTTCATGTTTTTTTTAAAAAATTAATTTAATTTAATTCAACTTAATTTAATTTGTGTCTCATTTCATTCTGTAGTATTTATTTAATTCAAACATTTCCGGAAACTTTTTACTCTTGACCATCACCCCAGCCCCTTTACTTTTTATGTATGTATGTATGTATGTATGTATGTATGTATGTATGTTTGTAAGTGTCTATCTCTGCCTCTGTCCGTGTGTATATTTATGTATATGTATGTTGTGTAAATATATGTATTATAAGTGAAACAGCAGCGAAATATCTCTGTGTCGTTCTCGTTCCGCTCCAGGGCATTCGTTTCGCCTGATTTTGAGGTATAATGTGTTTTTTAACACTGTCTTTAAAGAAACTTACCCTGGATGAAATATCACAGCCTAAAAGCGTTTAAACAACGTGTGAATCTATGTGCATATATGTGTGTATGTATGTACGTATGTGTCTATGTGTTTGTATATATACATGTCTACGTATATATATATGCCTATTGTGTATATGTGTGCGTGCGTGCGCGTCTGTTTTTACGTATGTATTCAGAGATATTCGTATATATGTGTGTATGCGCGCGTGCGTGTGTTCGTATTTCCCTTGTCTTCGGGTGTGTTTGCTGATTATAACCAATGTCGATAGTATTAGATATGTCTCTTGCTTGCTGCCCATTGCGAAAGCATGTCCGGATTTCTTGCTTCGTTGCATGATCATCGTACGCAAAGGGCTCAGTCGTATGTTGTGGTCTGCTTCTAGTTCTTTGCGTTGACAATTCCAGATTGCTTGTTCTTCGATAGACTGGGAAATTATTTATCCCGTTGCTTGAAGACACGGGTAGGGGTTGGCATCAGAAAAGTTATCTGGTCATAAATAACTCTGCTCCAACACGTCCCCGTCTGACCCATGCAAGCAAGGAAAAACAGACGTTAAAGTAAAATGTGTGTGTGTGGTATGTTTGTGTATGTGTGTTTATGTATTTATTGTTTTATGGTTTTGTTTTTCTTCTTTGGGGGTCAAAATGCTGCCCCCTCCCACTCCCATTTTGTAAAGAATGCAAATTGATTGCTTCCCGAAGAAGCTGACTGTGATGACGAAATTGCCGAAAGTTCTGGTCTGTGAATTGAAATGAACAGAAAAAAAATTATTAAAAAAAAAATTATAAAAATAATAATAGAAAAAAACCTAAAACAAAGTAAAGCATAAACATAGAAAAATTTATCAGAATTTAATGTAAAATATGAAAGCAAAAATATATATATGATAAAAGCAATGGAGGAAAGCGGTGTTTATGTTGGTGCAGACTGATTTTTGTCTATGACAAACGATGATGTAAATATTATAATGAGTTAATCTGATATTATCATAATATATTAATTATTTAAGGATTTTCAATTTTATAAAAAATCTAATTTATTCAGTTCATTTATTTGTCAAATTAATTATTAATATGTATGTATTTATTTATTTGTTTATTATTTATTTATCATTTGTTATTAACTGTTCGATTTTATTAAATATCATATAACATCTTGATTCTTTCGTTTGTTATTTATCTTTACTAAGACACGATGAATGGTGGACACCGACCGTAGGCGTTGCCGTATGGTTGAGAAGTTCACTTTGCAACCATGTGGTCATGGGTTCGATCTCATTGGGCAAGTGTTCTTCTGTTATAGCCACATCTTTTATATTTTACTTATTTCAGTCATTAGACTGCGGCCATGCTGGGGCACCACTTTGAGGAATTTTTAGTCGAATGAATCAAACCCGGTACTTATTTTTGAAACTTGGTAATTTATTCTCTCGGTTTCTTTTGCTGAACCGTTATTCCGATGCGAACTTAATCATTCAGCCATTCCGGCGCCCAGTGTGAGCCTTGCAATATATTTCAAAACGAAACAAATAACCTTAATCTTATGTCATTTAAAGAGGACTGGAGATGACAGAAACGTTAAAAGTCAGGCAAAAATCCTTGTGGCTTTTAGCTACGACCCTTTAGCTTACTTCAAATCCCGCTCAGGTCATCTTTTCTTTTCATTCTTCCGATATCGATTGAATAAAGTACTTGTCAAATGCTGACTCAACCATCCTTCAAATTCGTAGTTTTGTGTCTGAATGAGAGATCTTTGTTACGTTAATTAAACACTCTATTTTAGCTTAAAATATACGTGAACATTGTCTTTAGAAAATATATTCATATTTGAGATTTATTTTGATTTTACTTTTACTGTCCTACATTTATTTCCCCGTGCTTCCTCGTACAGTTTTGCTTATTTGTTGAAGAAGGGACTTGCTTAACAATGGTGACCTCCGAATCAGTTTGGCCCTCCCCACTGAGGCAACATTGTACCAACCAATCTCGCGCCAATGTATGATAATCCCATGGATTAGCCTACAAACTTAACGACGGTTTTTTTCTCATCGCAGTACATTTAACCACTTCATCCTATGGGCATTGGTTCTCGTTAACGTTCCATCAATTCTGGAACCTTCAAGCTTGAGCAGAACAGATAGTAACTTCTTTCTCATGGCAACACAGGAAGTGTCTGTTGTGGGGGACTAATGACGGTGGACACTTTCAATATGTCATGCAATCATTGATTGACAACTCTTCAGCCTTATGTAGGTAGAAATGAGGAAGAGCCTCAAATACTTGAAATGAATAAACCGCTATCTTTTCCATCCATTCGCCATTGAAACTATATGCATTTATGTCCTTCGACAGCCATCTACTTAAAACAAGTAGCCCGGTTGTCGTCTCGTTGACATTTACAATGATAAAAAGAGAAGCTTCTTGGTTGAATCAGCGAATTTCAGTTGCTATTGTTTGTAGAAATGCTGCTAGCATTTCTATCTTGTATCAAGAATTACCAATATTATCATAGCAAGTATTAGTTGAAACATGCTCATTATGTTTATTTGTTTGCACGTTCGACTACATAGCTAAAAGCATTCATTTGTGACAAGCAATTCATCTGATGCAACTTTATACATATAACCCTTTCACATTACTTGTTTTTATATATTTCTTTTGCGCTCGTTCCTTCTTTTATTTTCTTACGCTTTTTTTTCTCTTTATTTTGCTGGACCAAACAAATTATTTTTTCCAGGTGGATGCCTTTGCTTCTACAAACCACTCAACTGCGGAGCAGAGTGGAGACTGTATTTGTAATGACCGAATAAGAGTCCGGTCACGTCAGGTTTTTCTTTTCTCCACAGAGTGTAACTATTATCTGCCGAGTCTTTCCTTTTCCTAAGACAGCAGTGATTCCGGAGAGATATTTCTAGATCAGACGCATGTAAAGCAGTCATACGAAATCTGCGGCCCGCGGGACTATCTGAATGGTGCATTATCCAAATATTACCTTGAATTTTGTAGTAGTGCAGCCCGCCAGATGATGAGCCATATCTCATGTGGCCTGCTCCTCGAAAAGGTTTTTCTATGTATATTATTGTTCAGCGCCGGTTCAGCTATCATTGATCATAATTATAACCAAAGGCGTTCTAATAGTGACCACCCTATCATTATTTCGGACATAATGTATCTACGATTACATCAATGTCTTTCCTTTTCATGTTGATAGGATGACTGGAGGAAGATTTGGCTGTTATTTTTAACAGATTCTGTAACTGAGTAGAGGTTCTCTCAGTTGCAGCTGGAACTACATTATCTATTGTCTGTAGCTTTTGAAGATGTCAAGGTATGATTTCAGGTAGATTTAGCTGTTATTTATAGAAGGTCGGGCAAACAAGCAGAGTTCTCGTTGGCGCGACAGTATATGTTTAAGAAAAATGAATCACTTTGGTTTATCACTCTGTGATACTCTCCGTATGAAAATTAATAATTAAGTCAGTGTTAACATATTTGATATAATGTGCATCATTGATATAATTAGAAATATTTATATTGTGAAGAAAAGTCAAAATTCTATGATGAATAATATTTTAGTCATTTCAACAAGTACAGACATGTTTTAGCATTTTTAAATCTCCTTAGTGAGGCCTAAACTCGACTACCGTACTTGCTGAAATAGTAATAAAAGAACCGTTAATTAATGAATTAGCTGACTAATTGGTTTAGATGGTTATCACCTGTCATAATATTTTCTTCATATTCCAACAGGAATAGGAGTAACAAAACTGCAATTAAATGAAAGCTTTAATAGATATGTAACAGCTGGAATTACCAGGAATGTCGCATAAATTAACCCAGTAACGAAGTTTTTGTTAAAGTGACAGTCATGGGTTTCTAACATGGACACATAGTACGAGGTTAGACATTGTTTGAGGATAATGTAGTAGAATATATCGAATTCAGTACGTGTCCGATTCATATTTTATCGATCTCAGCCCAAGAGGATCAAATGCTAAGCTGCACTCGACAAAATTCAGATTAATTTCGTTAAAATGAAAATGACGAGCATTTTTCTGTCATAAACCAACTGAAAACAGCAATAACCTTAAATATGGTTTTATGTTCATTAAATGATCTTTTGTTAATAAAATTCTCCAATTAAAAAAATTATTTTTGGTAATGAAGAATAGGCAATGCAAGAGCTGCTTACAAAATAGACTAAAGCCTTAATTCCAAAATTTAAAAAAGTCAATTTTTTTTTGATTAGGAGAAAATCAAGTATACGTAAAATATTGGTTTCACGTTTTTGCACAAGGCCAGTAGCTTTGGGGAAGGGTTAAGTCGATTAAATTGATCCCAGTACTCAGACCGAAAGGATGAAGTGAAAAGTCGACTCCAATGGAAGTTGAAATCAGAACGTAAAGACGAACGAAATGCTGCTAAGTATATCGTCCGGCGTGCTAACGATTCTGTCAGATCGCCACCTTAAGTATACGTAAAATATTAACAGAATCAGAACTTCAAAAAAAAAAAAAAAAAATGGTATAATCAACCGTACAAGTTAGCTGTCGTGAAAAACAGTCTTCAGCCTTTTAAGAAAACATTCCATCTACAACACAAATGTTGCAAATCATTTCAGCGAGATAACACTAAAATCTCATATTCAGTTATACCGCGCTCTCCTCGGCACATAAAACCTTTCTACTTCCAACCAGTATAAACTGAATTTACTTAGAGTAAACTCTAATTCAAACTGATGCAATTGCATCAATCTAATAAATATCCTCTAGTTTCCAAACGCCCAAATTAAAGCAATAATCGGTTGTTCGAGAAAGAAAGACTTGTGTAGTGTCGAGCGAATGAGTAAAGAGAGAATCAAATAACAGACTGCGAACAAACTAGTCGTTTCTGATTGTCAAAGATTTCTGCAAGGCTAACATTTCTGGTCGATTGAAATCTTCCATTGGCCAAAATAACACACGTGACAAAGGTGAATCGAAATGTCAGCAATCAAAATGGCGTCGCTATAGATTATGTTACATTTAAGAGAAAAAAATTATATCAACAGCTGTAACGTGATGATAGATTTGCTTCATCAGGGCTAACTTCGGTTTATTCATCGACAATATTAGGGATCTGTCTGAGAAAGAAATCAACTATATATAAAAAAATACACTGCTATCTTGTCATTTACACAAAACTGCACCTTTCCCAAGGTATTTTGAGTCAGTATGAGTCAGCTACGTAAAAGCTGACTCTTCCCTAAACATGTAAATTAACTTGTAAAATATCATGTTTAAATGTTACCTTACGGGATCCTCCAATAGGTCCTGTCTTTGGCTTGTGTGTTTCACTGACCTTGAGAGCTATATCACAGTAACTCGAATTCCTAGCGTGCCTCCTATGTTGGATAGAACAAAGGATAGAGGCCAGACTAATATGGACCACCCCATCTCAGAGGTAAAAGAAAGTCAAGGAGACATCGATGACAATTCAAAACCTGCAAGACCTGGGATTAAAAAAAAAAAGCCCAAAACAACCTTGAATCGAGAACAGCGGAGACAAGTCATCGATGGACAATGTCCCATAGGTATCGAAGGGCTTAGATAATTAAGTACCCACGGGACATTTTCGTATAGGTTAAGCACAAAGTGCGACAGGTTTTACACAAATAGCTGTTTATCATTTACATTATTTACATTGGAAGGATGTGTGTTCTCATCTTGTTTGTTGTTACCGCAACGTTTCGGCTGATTTACTCTCCTTTGAACCCAACCCTGGGTTCTCATTCCTAAAGTATTTTTTTGCTGATATTATTACAGAACTCGCAATCTTGGGGCTAGTAGCCTGCGCTCTTAACCATTGCCCGTGGGCAATTACAGAGTGAATTATAGGGCTTATAAACCTAATATTTTTGTATCCTTCCTTAATACACATTCTACTCATATCTGCACTAGGTCTGCTTAGGAGGTTATTGTGTCCTAGCATATGTGCTGCCTCCTTTTAATACAGAATTCTTCACCTCAAAAATATAGAACAAATATCTGTTTATACTGATATATTTGAACACGAAATTCGAATCCCGTAGTTTAAGCGTTGCTTTTGCATCGCATCGTTTCAGGGACTCGATCATAGCAAATATCAAGTGATGTAACACAAAAATTGAAAAACCATCGCCTTCTTTAAACATATAAATTAAGTTTAGAAACCAATTCTTTCCCTAAGCATATAATTAAGTAACTTGAGAAATTAATTGTTAAGTTCTTGAAATTATCCCTCCTATTCTTTGAGAGTTGTAAGCAATTAAACATAACCACAGCCGTCGTTCGCAATCGATATAACTAGGCAGCATGTATCATGCTTCGCTTGTGAGTGAATTTTGTCGGCGGCAACTGGTCGGAAGCCTGTCATACATATGTGTGTATGTATGTGTGCGTGTGTGTATGTGTATTTGTTCCCCATCGTTTGACAACCGGTGTTGGGTAGTTTACGTTCCCGTATCTAGCAGTTTGGCAAAAAGAGACCGATCAAATAAGCACCAGACTTTAGAAAGAAATATAGGAATGTACTAGAGTCGATTTGTTTGACTAAATAAACCGTTCATGTCGATGCTCCAGCAAGGGCTGCAATATAACGACTGAAACAAGTGAAAGATAAATAATTGCGAACAGGCAAAGATCTCTTCGCGGCATTCCTCCCCCCCCCCAGCAAAACAACAAAGACAATGGTTGGAGGGAGGAAAGACCGCGCCAGCCCTTCATTGCGACGGGTTTCTCTCAGTTTTCGTCGACCCGAGGCTGTAGCAGAAGAATCTTGTACAAGGTGCCATGCAGTGGGACTGAACCCGAAACCACGTGGCGGGAAGCAAACTTCTTACCACACAGCCGCGCCTGCGCCTAAACAGCCATGCCTACACAGCCCTTAATTCGATTTATTTTTTAAAGGTTTTTTTTCTTTTTATCGATGGAGACAACATAATGAAGGATGCTATTGAGTTAACGACGGAGTCTCTGCAATCGTTTGATCTGCTTGAAATAATAACCAAATCTCCCGCAAAGCATATCCTTCCTTCTTGTCAAAGGACAAGGTTGTCACAGTTAGAATGCCTTTGATCGTATATATATGCTATGTCATGGTCGACCTAGGGTTAAATAAGAACAATAGCAGTTGCCTCCGCAGCAGCAGCAACAACTTTCTCCACAGGACATTTAGAATTCACCAACCAACAAAGGTGACTCTTCGACGTCATTTGATCTGCTAGAAATAGCAGCTGAATTTTAATCAAATAAACAGCCTTGCATCTTTAAAAAGAAATTAGAGGGGGAAAAACGCACTGAAGAATATAGTTTGCGGTTCTGGATGATCCAAGGCAGAATAAAAGATGAGGTTGTAGGAGTGTGTGTGTGTGTGTGTGTGTGTGTGTGTGTGTGTGTGTGTGTGTGTGTGTGTGTGTGTGTGTGTGGTTACAGTTAAAAATTTCTTTTGATCATAGATCTTTTCAATCATCAAAGTTGACCTGGGGCTAAACAACGACGATAACAGCAACAACAACAACAACACATTACAACAACAATCGACGTTTAGAATTTGTTTGCTACAAGACATTGCTTTCTTTTCAAACTTCTTTTTATATAATTCATAGACTAAAACGATGGAAAGAGAGAGTTAAAGCATGAAAAAGAAAGACAAGTTTACGCGAAATACTCTCTCTTTCTGTCTCTCTGTGTGTCTCTCTCTCCCCGTGTCTCTCTTTCTCTCTATGTGCCTCTCTCTCTCTCTCATTTTCTCGGTGTGTTTTGCTCCGCCACTCTTCCTCTTTCTCAATATTCGCTTGAAAGTCTATGGAAGTAACGTATTTGATGAGATTTTAATGAGCTGGCGTTAAAACATATAGTTAATGGATTAGATCGTTAACTTAACATTTTGTTAGCTTGAAGGCAGTACTCGAATATTTACCAAGTGTTTAAACTTTTATTCAATCTCCGTATTGTTTAGATATCGCGAACGAACGAACGAACGAACGAACGAACGAGCGAATGAAGAATAACAACAGCAACAACAACAATTAAAATTGCATGTTATAAAAATAAAATAAAATACAACAAAATAATATGATATTAAATAAAGAAAAGATAAAACAAGAAGATTAAAGAAGAAAAAAGAAAAAAGACAGAAAGATTCATTCAATTAGACAATGGAAGTCAAAAGTTGATACTTGGCTCTCCAGAGATGTGTTCTAACGCTTTTTTCATGTTCTGAATCCAAATTAACAACAACAACAACAACAACAACAATGACGACGACGACGATGACATCAATAAGGATAACAATGATAATGATAACGATAACAACTACGACATAAATATCATCATCATCATCATCATCATCACCATCATCATCATCATCCTCATCATTATCGTCATCATCATCCTCATCATCATCACCATCATCATCCTCATCATTATCGTCATCATCATCATCCTCATCATCATCATCGTCAT
>NC_142942.1:54225606-54238106 GCF_046866305.1 Octopus bimaculoides
ATTTTTCCATGGAGACTACATATTGTTTCAACAGTGAACACTGCACGACTACTAACAACAGCAGCAACAACAACAACAACGACGACAACAACTGCACTACTACTACTACTACTACTACTACTACTACTACTACTACTACTACTACTACTTTGCTGTTGCTGTTGCTGTTGCTATTGTTGTTGTTGCTACTACACAGAAATCCACAGTCAGGCAAAACGTATCTTTACGCAGTCATATCTTTGCGTCCCTTAATGTTTGAGTTCAAATCCCGACTTCGACCACTTGTAATGATTTCGGTTTTAATACTCATCGCTACTCCCTCGTCTTGATTGAAAAGGAGAAGTGTGTACTTGGAGGCGGTGGGGATGTCCTTTCAATTGAGTCCTATGTTCCTTTTATATATATATATATATATATATATATATATATATATATATATATATATATATGCGTACACGCACGCACTTACACACATCCGCGCGCGCACAGAAACATATTTACATACACACATGCATACACACATACATTCAGTCATACATGCAAGCATACATGCATGCACACATACGTACATACACATACATGCACATACATGCATACATACATACACATATATACGTACGTACATGCATACAGATAGACATACAGAGATATCTATTTATCTATCTGTCTGTCTATGTATATTTATATGCGTGTATGTATGTATGCAAAATTATCTTTTCAGATTTTCTGCAGAAATCAGTGTCCGCCAGCACCGACTTATTACGATACTTCGTATACGAATACGTCTACATAGACAATGCGATCGAAGGTAGAAAATAGGTGATGGGTGTATATTCATATTTCAGGAGTTCTTACCCTTTCTTCAGTCTCACATCCAACCCATTAGCCATCCACAAACACATTGCTTAAATAACCACCAAATATAGCGGCGTAACACAATTGGATATACCAATTTTTACATATTTAACACATTCCTGGCAACTGGTTTGTACGTACTAATTGCTTGCAGGGACACCGAATTTCGTTATGCAACTATAATATATTAGCCTACCAGTTTAATACAAACATCCTTATCCTCTGCCAATACTTTGTCCCGAATTGCTAGTGGTGTATCGACTCCGAAAGAACGAAAAGGAAAATCGACCTCATCAGGATTTGAACTCAAAGCGCAGAGAATCGGAACCAGTTAATCATATACTTCACCACAAACTTAATCGAAGCGGAGACAAAAACAATATTTGCTGTGTCGCAGTGTCGCAGTGATACGTACGGATACGAACCCCAATTTTTTTTTTATCTCACCCATTGTTACGTGACACTCCCTTAACCATTCAGTTGTACAACACGCCCTGTCAAAGCGGTAAGAAATAATTTATCTTTACCAATATTTTGTTCCTATATGAGACTGGAAAAAACTGATCAAGCAAGATATTAACGTTAGTGTATATACGTTTACTTGATTCATGGATATTTGATTGTATTTCGAGTGCCAGAATATCTAGAGACTGGTTTGTTTTATATTTCTTTCTCTAGCTCTTCTCATTTAATATCTGAACAACATAATAATTCTTGTGGATCAGAGAATTTCGTTCTTTTGAAGTGGCAAATAAAATGAGAAAATACAAGAGAAAAAAAATATATATATAAATAGAAATAAAATTAAAAAAAAAGAACAAAGAAAGAGAAGAAAAGAAAGCAAAAACAATCAGAGAATTTATAAATAAAACTAAACGTGGTTAGGAGCGTGCGTTAATATTTTATCCCATAAACTACAAAATTTCCGAACCGTCCGCAATGTACCATCGCCTAGTAGTAGTAGTAGTAGTAGTAGTAGTTGCTGGTATACATACATACATACATACATACACATGTATATGTATATAATATGCACACTCACACACGCACGCACATACACACACATGCCCACCCCCACACATATAAGCATATAAGCTTTTGGATTGTCCAACGGTCTCTCTCTCCATCTATCCCTTTGTATATACATGTACGTATACACACACACACACACTTATGTATCTATACGTACATACACGCATATAAGTCACATACATTTATACATATGCATATGTATGTGTATATATTGTGTCTATATATAGACACACACGCACACACTCACATATATATACATACATCTGTTCGCACAATATGTACGTGCATAAACTAGTGAAATAACTGCTGGAGAAGAAAGCTGTTCTTTGACACCTCCTTCGTATCCACAAAAATCTTAGATAAGGTTACGAAAGGTTGTCGGTTATTGTATCTTCACAAAAACTGCGCAATATTAGACTGCAGGCAAATGTGAAGAATGTTAGTCTTTGATGTCACCATATACAGTCTCCACAGTAATAACTGTGAACTGCGAGAAGAAATAATGCTTGGAATATGGTTCTGTATACTGCGCGAGAGTTATGTAGACATGTGTTTGTAATGGGCAGCATTGTTCAGCCGAAAACTGCTCCTGAGATTAACCCCTGCTGATCGATGTACATACTGATTGAGTCTCCCACTTTCTCTGTCGGATACCCTCTCTTTAATTCTTTCCTTCCATCCATCCATCCATCTATCCATCCATCCATCCATCCATCCATCTATCTATCTATCTATCTATCTACCCCTCTTTCTTTCTTTCTTTCTTTCTTTCTTTCTTTCTTTCTTTCTTTCTTTTCAACGATAAATGAACCAGTAATCAAATGCAACCCAACACTTTGTGCGTGATATGATAAATCTCTCACACACCAGCAAAATCTAGATATAAATTATTGTTTGCTACCGCAGTTTCCATACGGTCCTATCTATGTTGTACAGGACATAGCTGTATGTATGTATGTATGTATGTATGTATGTATGTATGTATGTATGTATGTATGTATGTATGAATGTATATATATATATATGTGTGTGTGTGTGTGTGTGTGTGTGTGTGTGTATGTATGTGTATATGTATGTATGTATGCGCGTTCGCGGGTCTGCAGGCGTATGTATGTCCATCCACCTTTCGATACCTCTATCCATTTATCCCCATATCCATTGATATAACTATGCATCAGTTGACACACACACACACACACACACACACACACACACACACACACACACACACACACACACACACACACCGAACACACACACACAGGTATATTCACAGCTCATTGTCTACATTTATATATTTTACATCAATATTACTCATAACAACCTCACCAAATGTTTAATAAATTATAGAGCAACTCCAATTAATAAATACGTCAATAGACGAATTAAGATACACAACGCGAGGTTCATATTCGGGTGGTTACTACATGAATGGCACCTTGGCACTTCAAATATGTAACTTAAGAACGACTGTATATAAACGCGTTTGCTTTATTCACTTTGCACGTTCCGATTGCTTTATATTGAACGCGCGTGGCCGCCTGCTATTTTTTAAAAATGAGAATGTGTTTCTCTCAACATAAGCTGAAGACGCGAATATGTAAAAGCCTCGAGACGTTTCGAATCTTCACATGCTTCCCAGTTCAGTCCCCCTGCATGACACATTCTACTATGCTACTGGATCTACTTCAGGAGTTCCATAGTGTCCGTAGAGTCTATATAGATTAGAGACAGAAAATGAAATGCACGAGATTCTTTATATTATATATATATATATATATATATATATATATATATATATATATATATATATATATATATATATATATATGTGTGTGTGTATACATACACCCACGTGTACTCGCGCACGCACACACACACATACACACACAAGTACATACATATATACATATATTTATGTAATATATGTATGGGTATGTTTGTTTGTGTCTGTATGTATGTAGTATGTATGTGTGTGCGTGTGTGCGTGCGTGTGTGTGTTTCTATGTGTTTGCGTATGTGTGAGTAGTTTTAAATTGAAAGGGGCTCTTCTATTCAAAGTATATGCAAGGTATGAAGTTAAACAGGTATTTGAGCGTCGTAACAAAAGGGATTTTAATGAAATAAAGTTTTTATTACTTGTTTCCTAAGATATTTCAATCTAAATAAACTCTTTTTCAAAAGAATCACTGGAACACAATAAGCAACAAACAACAACAACAACAACAAAAGAGTTAGAAAAAAAGTAAAACATTGATAAACTTGTTAACCGTTGGCTATCGAAGCACTGTTGAGAGCCTTCCAATTTAATTTCTGCAAAGAGTTTCCTATTAGTTTGGTCTGTACAGTGTTCGATCACCTATAATCCTTGTTTTCTTGATCAGGTGATGCGTAACAGGATCTACCACAGTACTTTAGGTTTGTAATATATATAAAAAGAAAAAGTTAGTGTTTACGACAGGTTAATGACAATTTCTCGTTTTCATAACATCTTTTCTGAAACGGGTTAAAAAAAAACAGCCAATCAGCTGAATCCTTGCAGAAAATAATACACACATGCATACGTACATCGATACAGACATGTGTGTGTGTGTGTGTGTGTGTGTGTGTGTGTGTGTGTGTGCGTGCGTGTGTGTGTGTGTATCTATAGCGGTCTCACAGATATTTTGATTAAACGTAATATAGCTTTTAAATTAACCTCCCACGTATTCGAAGTGTTGTTATACGTGTTTGTAGTTGAACATAACTTTGAACGTCGTAACAATGTGGTTTTAATAATGCAGCGTTTTATTACTTTTCTCTCTATGATATTCGGATCTAAACAGATCATTTTCAAATAATGCAGTAGCAGAGAGAGAGAGAGAGAGAGAGAGGGAGAGAGAGGAAAAAGAAGTATAATCAGAAGAGACAGTGATTCATGATCCCTGATTCCTGCCGTTGACTTTCAATGCAGGTCTGAAAGAGTCTAAAGTCAAAACTGCTGCTTGGAGGCTACGACCAAACTCTGGTTCCAGCATTTAGACACCAACTATCTTTGTTTAACTGTATCTACCACAGTTTTTTTTTGCTTTTGTTGTTATTCGTAAAAACTTGGCTTTCACGACTGATTCATGACAATCATTTTCAAATGATTTTTGTTTTCTCAGCGAAGCAAATAATAACCAAACGGCTGAACTATTGGACCAAAATAAGAATAGTAATAATAATAATAATAATAATAATAATAATAATAATAATAATAATAATAATAATAATAATAATAATAATAACAACAACAACAACAATGATCAGCTCATAAAGAATAAGCTCAGAATCATCTCGGCAAGATTTAGTATGAGTTTTAAATTGGTTTGTGAAAGATTTGAAGCGTTGTACTACATGGAGTAGAATAGAAATTTGAACGTGGCAACAGTTCGAGTTTAATAAAGCAATGTTTTATTGCTACTTTTCGATGATATTTCGATCAAAATAGATTTTTTTTCTTTCAAATGGAACAAATGATAAAAGGTGATAAATTTTGTGTGTGTGTGTGTGAATATACACTGAATATAGAAGGACTAAAGACCACAGTCAGGGTCACGCTGTGCATTAACTGAAATAGCGAGTTGATGTTGACTTGTTTAGAAACGACATACGTAGTTACCGTCTCGAGTAACACCGACTCATAAGGGCCGGTTTCCTGGTTTCCCGGTTTCCCGGTTTCATGGCGTATGTATTTCCCACTTGGACGAGACGCCGGTCCGTCGCTGAATTATTCATTTTTGCCAGTTGAGTGGACGAGTAACGTGAAATAAAGTGTTTTGCTCAAGAACACAACGCGTCACCCGAACCAAGAATCGAAACAACAATGTTACGATCATGAGTCGAACGCTTTAACCACTAAGCCATGCGCCTCCACACATACGTAGTGAGGAAAAGGAATAATTAACTTAATGATTAATTCTGGTTAAGAAAAGCAAGGTAGATAAATCCGAAATTTTAAATAAGAAAAACTAATTATAAGAGACTTTACAAAGTTTATATAAATCTTTAAAGCGTAGAAATATAAGTGAAAAATACAAAAATAGACCCTCCCCACAAAAAAAGACCACGAAGAAGTGTACGATGAAGCTTGATACCCCAAAGGTAGAAATAGATGAGAATCTGACGTTTCAGGTGATAATTTTTATTAAACAGAAGCAAAATATGAATAGAGAAGAGAATTCAGAGGCTCGAAAAATGCAGAAAACCAAAAAATGACATCTGGTCGCGTAGCAGAATGAAGGAATACAACTGTAAAGTAATAGGCAAGTAAGAATTACTGACATGTATATATAGTAACCCTTTGTCTAAAGAAAATCTAATAAAGATAAGGAAAAACAAAAAAGGAAACGGACAAAATGCAAAACTCAATGCATTAAATATTGTGGCGGAATAGAATGAAGGTAAGTTAAGTCAGTTTCGGAAAGAACCACGTTGTTAAGACAGAAGGCTGTTGAAAGGGGAAAGAAAATGGAAGGATGAAAGGTGTTCAGGTGTGGAACATACTGGAGTGATGGATAGCTAGCAGTGATGAAGTGAAGAGGTTGCGTTTAGTAACGAGAGAAGAATAAAACAATTGTGACAGGCGGACGTGGCAGAAGTTAAGTTGGTTAAGGGAAATATGCATGAGGTATATGCATGTTTGTGTGTGTTGTATAAGGTAATATACTGAAATAAAATATTGTGTGAGGTATATTTGTACGAGATATGGTTGTATGTATGTGTGTGTGTGTGTGTGCGTATGCGTGCGCGTGTATGTGTGTATGTACGTGCGTGTGTGCGTAGGCAGGTAAAGAAATGTGTGTTTGTGCGATTAACAAGGCAAGGCGTTTATGTGACTGGAATAATACGTTTCTGGTAAAGATAATCGTTGAGAGATGCAAGGAAATGTGATCGCAAACAGAGAAACACTGGGGTCAGTAAAACTTTCTGGCTGTAATGTAAAACATGGAGAAGGTCGATGAAAATAGGTATAGTGTAATTAAAACATCCAGGGATAAAAGTGTGTCTGCATGATATCTCAGTATAGATAATAGTCACATAAGGCACATCAAAAAATGACAACGAAAATCAAAGTTCAAAGTCAATGCATTAAACGCCGTAGGGAAAGAGAAAGGCAGAAAAAGTGACGTTTCAGAGAAAAGCTCTTCACCAAGGCAGAAAAACTGAGATGAAAGGGAAGATGACCCGAAAAGAAAAGTGGAAAGGCAAGAGATGTTTGTTCATTGCTGCACTATTTTGGAATGGTGAAAGTGAAGAAATTATTTTTACCAGGACCGGAGTACAAAACAGATAAGCGTGAAAACTGGACGGGGAAAAGGTAGGTTGGTTAAGAAAAAAAGTATGCATGAGTTATCTTCAAGCGTGTATGTGTGTGTGTGTAGCATAAGGTAGTATAATGAAATAAAAAATATGTGTGAATTATGTTTGTGTGCGTAGTGAGCAAGAGAAGCAAAGAGGTGTGCCAGCGTGATGAGTGAGACAAGGTACTAGTGGATGATGATGATGATGATGATGATGATGATGATGATGATGATGATGATGATGTGTGTGTGTGTGTGTGTGTGTGTGTGTGTGGTTGTAGGGGATGATATGAATGAATGGTGAAGTAAATGACGTGAATTATATATGAAATGTGTTTATAAGAAGGTGTGTGTAGATGAAGAGAACGAAATGTTTGGTGAAGTGAATGAAGTAAATTGGGTATGAAGTGTGCCTAAGTAGATGTGTGTGTGTGTGTAAAAGAAGCAAATTATGTATGAAGTATGTTTAAATAATTGTGGTGTATGCGTTTCTCTGTGTGTGTGTGTGTGTGTGTGTCTGTGTGCACGTATGTGTGTGAGGAAGAAAATAGACGTGAATGTGTGAGCAAAAGGATGCTTTTGTCTTGAGTGTATAAGTGGAAAATGAAGATTAAAATATGTGAATGTGTTTGAATGTGTGTGCGTGTGTACGTGTGTGTGTGTGAATGTGTTGCTTTATTGAAAAGGAAATAAATGTGAATGAAATGTAATAAACGATGTAAATTAAAACTAACAACCCTGGTCACTTTATCGTCTTCACTGCAACAGCCCCCACCCCTACCCCACCACCAAACTCATTTCCAAATATCTCGACCAGCCCTTCCAACCTTTGTTATGCTAACCATCTTAGCACACACCTATCGCACCAACCAAGCACTCTACTTGCTTCTCTGCATTGATTAGGTAATTATGCTAAGACCAAAGAGTGAAGGCACACGCACACACACACACACACACACACATACTCACACACACACACACACACACACACACACACACACACACACACACACACACACACACACACACACACACAATAATATATATATATATATATATGTGTATTTTGAAAATCTAATGTGAAACCGGTGAAGTGTATTCCTATATTGTAAAATATAATTAAATTCCTCATAATTTCTATATATTCTCTATGGATTTTCGCCTTCATTTCTTCTATTCCCCACCTTGATTTATCTATCTATCTATCTATCTATCTATCTATCTATCTATCTATCTATCTATCTATCTATCCACAAACCCACCCATCCAACCATCCATCCACCCATCCAACCATCCATCCACCCATCCAACCATCCATCCACCCATCCAACCATCCATCTATCAACCCATCCATCCACCCACCCACCCGTCCGTCCGTCCGTCCGTTTATCACTATAATCCAATGGCGTACAAATGTCTCTTTATGGCGACCTCATTTGTCACGCCATCTACTTGCGAATCCTGAGGCGACAAAAGTGTGGCGACCTGTGCAGACCTAAACTACTGGAAGCGCACAGTAAGTCACAGCTTTTGTCTGTCATCTATGTGTCAAACCATGCAAATGCGTATTGGGACCGAATAGTTATCTGGAAGGACATGGATGGAGAATCGGAAATGCCATCGACAACGAGAAGACACAAAGAGGCGACAATCGTCTGCGAAGATGGCGCAATCATCATATATACAGACATTCCCACAAACACACTCATGTACATGTGTATGCTTGTGTGTTTGTGTGTGTGAGTGTGAATTTTCACGCAGTAAATTTTTGCCGATGCAATCAAGAGAGTGTGGATGAAAAAAGAAAATGAGGCCGACCATGCTTCATCCCCTGAAGTACATTGCATGACACTAATTTTACATGTCAACCAACTTGAGATACTTTTCCTCTGCTAACCCTGACAAACTTCTGGTAAATATATCTTCCGAAACATATCGCAGTAATATTGTACGGAAGCTAACTGACGTTGTAAGAATTGTGAAAGAATGATTGGACGGCCAGAAAATTATTGGCAACTGATTTGACCTATAGATCACAGATCCTGACATTAAAGTTGAAAATTTAACCCGCTCATGTGGACGTTGCTTATCAGTAGATCTGCCCAGTGGCTTACAACACATAAATATATTAAGAATGGTTTCATTTACGAACAACTAAACCAGTTTTGCATAATATACTTCAGATAAATATGTTGTTACATACTGTCTGGTGCTGGTTAATAAACAAGCCAGTCATTTGCTTATTCGGCAAAATAATTTTTTCCTTTCACTTTTAGAGCATCTGAAAGAATTCTCGCATTACGGTATCTGTTCTAGTTATTTACGTTCAGAGTTCAAATCCCACCGATGTCAAATTTGGCTTTCATCTTTTGTGGATCGATAAAATAAAGTACCAAATAAATACTGAGGTTGATATTGTTAACAGTTTCTTGCTCACCGCAAATCTGAGATCTTGTGCCATGTAAGAAATCAATATTATTCTATCAGTATTGCAGATGATGTTTAACAAAAGCCTAAACACGGACCGATGTGATATCAATCTCCACCTAAATACATTTCACCTCTTCTTATATTGACGATTCTCTTGGAAAAGACACACATGTCATATATAGTTTCTATAACAGGACAGCGCTATTTAGTGTTTTGCTTTCTGGCGGCCTTCTGACTTCAAGTCTACTTCGGCGACAAACTTAACCCAGTGACTCGGTTTTGGTATCTTGGTGCCTTTAGCAGATTCCATTCTGTTGCACCGCTGAAGGTGGAGGGGCAGCCACGTCGAAAACGGTAGAGGAGTAGGAGCCGAAACCGGACAAGGTTCCTCCTGATGATGTCTTCAACCACTGGATCCTATAAAGGAGCTGTTGAGGTAGCGAACAAGGAAACGTGGTTGGAATTCCTCAGATTTTAGAAGAACAGTCATGAGGAGAAAACAGAAATTTAATTTAAAGCCGTTGTGATTAAACACGATTATATTTTGACACTCGTCGTACTTCCCTCGGTAAATTCCAACAACTTAAATGTGTTTTGCAGTTTTTATCCAAGATTAAAACCAGTCATGTTCATGTACACTGATAATGTTTTTGGGAGAAGACATAGATTTCATATGACCCCTTTCATTTTTTACTTTTTAAAAGTGATTTTAAGGTATATATATATATAATAATAATAATAATAATAATAATAATAATAATAATAATAATAATAATAATAATAATAATAATAACAATAATAATAGAGTTGGGTTTCTTTTCTTTTTTATACATTTTTTAAAATCATAATATAAAAGAACAAATGTTTCTCCCACGATATATTCTTTTATTCTTTTATTTGTTTCAGTCATTTGACTGCAGCCATGCTGGAGCACCGTCCTTATGTATATATTATTTCATTTGGCAAGCTTTGTATTTCCACGTATGATGACATCTAAAGATAGAAGTTCACAGAAGTTATTGCGAGGTTTGCCAACAAAATGCAGCTATTATTTATTCTAAATATATATATATATATATATATATATATATATATATATATATATATATATATATATATATATATATATATATATATACACAATAAGAAGAAAAAATAGCAAAAAGGACAAAATTCATAACAAGGCAAAATAGAAGCAAACAAAAAAAAAATGACAAAAACAAAGTCTCTCCCAACAAACCCTGAACAAAATCAAATAATGCATATATATATATATATATATATATATATATATATATATATATATATATATATATATATATATATATATATATATATATATATATATATATGTATATATATATATATATATATGTATATATATATATATATATATATATATATATATATATATATATATATATATATATATATATATACGTATATATACATAAATTTCTATACATACATACATATATATGTATACATATACATACATATACATACATATATATACATATATATATATATACATAAATCTACAAAAAAAAAAAAGAAACCCTTCACAGTGTGGCTGTCATGCGTGACCACAACACCAGTTCTTTGGCTGACTTAATTCTTCCTTCTAGTGGTGATAATAACCCTGATGACGATAATAATAATAATAATAATAATAATAACAATAATAATAATAATAATAATAATAATAATAATAATAATAATGATGATAATAATAATATTAATAATAATAATAATAATAATAATAATAATAATAATAATAATAATAATAATAATAATGATGGTGGTGACGATGATGATGATGATATTAATGAATAATAGTAATAATAATGATAATAATAATAATAATAATAATAATAATAATAATAATAATAATAATAATAATAATAATAATAATAATAATGATGTTGATGATAAAAAATTATCAAGTCGATTGATGATGGTAATGCTGATGATGACTTTGGTTGATGAGGGAGACGAGTATGGTGGGAATGATGAGAACGACTGCAACAATAACAACAACAAATAGCAACGAAAACGAGTGAAATAATTCCTGTAGTAGTAATAATAAATGCAGCAACAACAACAACAACAACAACAATTACAAAAACAACATTTATAATAAACGCCGACAACTGTTTCATATATATATATATACATATATATATATATACCTATATATATACCTATATATATATACCTATATAAATATACACACTCATGCATACACACACTCACATATCTTCCCCTCTCCCTTTATATATATTTATATATATATACATACATACATACATATATATACACACACACACACATATATATATACATGTACATACATACATATATGCACACACACACACACACACACACACACACACACACACACATACACACACACACTGTGAGCAGCAAAGCAGATCATCCCTGTCAGTAATACCGAAAATCAATATTGCTGTCACACTTTCATGACAAGAAAAAAAAAATATCAACAATATAAATAAATTAATAAAACCAAACAACTACAAAAAAAAAATAATAATAATAACACCCACACACACACACACACACAGAACAAAAAGAAAGGAAGAAAAAACAACAACTATGAAACACAAACAAAGACGCAAACAAACAAAGCTCAGAAACTTAACAGTTAACAAACACAAGCAAATACACTTTCGCTGACACACAGAGAAAATGACAAACACAAATATAAAGAATGAATGAAAATGCTTTTTATCCGAAAACGGTACAGAACCACAGTGGAACTCTTTCTCAACGTTACGTTTACTATTCAGAACGCATGGATTGTGCTGTCGTAATATCACTGCTGGTATTCAGCCT
>NC_142942.1:54240606-54243106 GCF_046866305.1 Octopus bimaculoides
ATATGTTATAATGGCTACTGAAATGGTAATTCAAAGGGGTTCCGGAGTGTAATCGTTCCTACCACAGTCATCAAGATACTACAGTTCCATGGTCCGTTCAGATATGCACTTGGTCGTGGTTTGTAACTTTCTAATGTTGAAGAGATGAGTTCCCGCCGAGTTTGAAGCTACGAGTGATCCTCGCCTTCTTTTCCATCCGTTTGCCTAGCAATGTGATCACACACATAAGGAAGATATAGGGCCTGCGTGTCGCATTGTTACACTCCCATTTTTACATTGCGAGCTCAGAGTTTTGTCATCCAGTAACTCGACTATTACTTTTGTGTGGAGCTGACAGAAGAGAATCCTGACTGTAGGCAGGCAGCTAGACTTTCCAGGAAAACCCCAGAGAAAATAGCTTTTTATGGTGTCAAAGGCTTTTGACAAATCTTCAAATGTAATGAACAGTTCCCGATGTTGCTCCTCGTATTTCTCTTGAAGCTGTTTTACAATGCTGATTATGTTGACTATACCTCAGTCTTTGAAAAAGTTGCAATCAGAAAACAACAAACCGCCCTGATATTGATTAAGCCATCAGATATTGATTAAGCAATCTGATATTGATTGAGCCTGTTCTTTGAACATGACCTTGGCCAGGGTCTTACAAGCAATGGACAAGAGCGCTAACCACTCCTGTTGCAGCAAATAGATTGTTTTCGAAAACGGTGTTTTTATATGATCTTCATTCAACACTGATTTAGTGACGAAAATGCTCTTGTGCAACTGTAATACTCGCTTTTAAAATCTCTGCTAAAATATTGTCCGCTCTGGGAGATTTTCTAGATTGTTTTTAATCTTTTGGTGGCAGTACTAACTGCAACAAGAATTGGTACCTCTTTAAGGAGCGGGGATGATATGCATTTTATAAAACTCTTCCATGACTATAAATCTACTGGCTGAGAGTGGCTAAGGAGCAGGTTGAAGTATTCTACCGAGTATTTTCCTGTTGCTGGTTTTTAATAAATAAATAAATACTATCTAATAACCTGATATCTTTATCATAGAAGTTGTGCATATCATACCTGTCCCCATGCATCTGGATTTCTACAATTTTTGCAATCCATCATGCATTATTACGGATAGGCAAGGTAGATATTGCTTCACTTCGAAGTGTTCGCCATTGTTCTTCCTTCTATTATGTGCGTGATGATAGATGTCTAGAGTAGCTCTGTGGGCCATGCGAAGGTCTTTCGGATGGTTTGTCGATAGTTCTCACATCCTTGTTACTTGCGTGAATTTTGCTACCCTGGTAACTGTTTATTGAATTTTCCGTGTTAACTGTAAAAAAAGAAAATTCACTCATCCATATATATATATATGTATATATATATATATATATATATATATATATATATATATATATATATATATATATATATAAATGAAAAACAAATGAAATTTCCTTTTTGAAATAGAATCACGATACATCGTAGTTAAACAAGACTAAGGTAAACTGAAGGAAGAAATAATATTTAAAAAAATAGAAATTTCAAGCAATGACTTTTAAATAATCCACTGCTTCACGATTTTGATATTCGCTAAAATTTTGAATTCTCGTGGCGCAATCTGTTTATTTCTTTCGTGGATGTGAAATCTTCTTTGTTAGGGACATATACTGCTCGGTTATTACATTCCTTTTTTTTTTGTCATTCTTCCTTTTTATTTTTTTCGTTATTTCATTTCTAAAAATTTCCAGATAGTTGAACGAAAACACTTGTGTCTTTGAAATACTTTCTTCTCTGTTAATATGATAGCGTATTTGTTCTGTGTATAAAAACTTAACAAAAAGAAAAAAAAAAAACCCCAACATATTTAGTGATGTATTTTCTCTGGGGATCAAATAGAAGAAACGACGTTTTTATTATTGTCTCTTGATGTAATTACTTTACAATGAAATTATTAGGCGATAAAATCTAAATTACAAGCGATGAATTTATCGCAATATAATTATAGGTGAGAAAATATTCACCAAAGAATTCACAGGAAATCTCACTCCCCACATTCATACACACACGAATATGTACGTAGATATAGACATAGATATATAACTATATATATATATATATATATATATATATATATATATATATATATATATATATATATATATATATATTTATGTATATTTCTTTATCTTGTTTCAGTCATTAGACTGCGGCCGTGCTGGGGTACCGGTGTGGAGAACTTTTAGTCGAGTGAATCGATCCTAGTACTTATTTTTTGACAAGCCTTAGTACTTATTATTCTATCGGTGTCTTTTTGTTGAACCGCTAGTCAACACCGGTCGTCAAGCGGTAGTGGGGGACAAACACCCCCCCCCCCACACACACAAACACACACACAACGGGATTCTTTCAGTTTCCGTCTATCAAATTCACTGATAAAGCTTTGATCTGCCCGTGGCTATCGTAGAAGACACTTGTACAAGGTGCCATGCGCCCATATATACGTAACGTCAAGA
>NC_142942.1:54248106-54260606 GCF_046866305.1 Octopus bimaculoides
CAAAACTCCTTGAATTTTGTTCTGCCTCAGAAAAAAATGTTGGGTTCGAAAAGGTTTTGTGGTTATATATTTTAATATGTGTGGGGCGCGTTTATATGTGCGTTCGTGCATATGAGAGGTTGCTGAAAATTTCCTGGCTTTAGGTAAAAAAGATACAGAAAGATCAGTTAATTATGATTTTAATCAACATATTCCCCTCTCAGATTCACACACTTATTGCAGCGAACCTTCAGTTTCTCTAAGCCCCGTAAAAGAACTCGGAAAGTTGGGCCTCCAGCCAGACCTTTCACGACACCCTCAAAGCCAGGATCTTTTCAGCTCTCCCTCGTATGTGCTTATGTGTATATGTATACCTGAACATATACTCCTGTACACACACACACACACACACACACACACACACACACACACACACACACACACACACACACACACACACACACACACACTCACACACATGTATGTATGTATATATATATATATATATACGCTTGTGCCTGTATGTGTGTGTGTGTGTGTGCGTATGAATGTGCACGGGTGCATGCAAAATGAACACCCTCATACACACACATTGCTTTTCTTTTAAAAAAGATTGATTAAAAGTAGCAGCTAAAAGTATCATTTTGGAACGTTACTTAAACTGCAACGTAATTCTATCACTTCGCCTGTAATGGAATTTATAACGTTTAATATAATATTATCACAAGAACCAGAAAAGAAATTCAAACGCCTGAGTTTTTAGCTTTTGTAAAGCTAAAAGAAACTTGCTGTGTGTATGCGTATGTATAACACGGATACAAAGATACACACACACACATCTGTGAGTCTTTGTGACTTTGTCCTACACTACCCATCTTTCAAATCCATTCATAAGTCTATTATAGAAGACAGTTGCTCTGGGGTGCCACGCAGTAGGACTGAATCACAGGGTTGGAAAGCAAACTTCTTACCACACAGTCACACAGACATAGCTATATATATATATATATATATATATATATATATATATATATATATATATATATATATATATATATATATACATACATATATATATATATGTGCTTATGTGAAAAGTGTATAAAGCTATATACATCTTTTATACATTAGCTGTAGCTAAAACTTTGATGCGTAAACATATACTCAGATATCTAGTACACACACACACACACACACACACACACACACACACACACACACACACATACACACATAAAGACATGTATACATATATACGCACACACACGTTATGATTATAACAAGAAAAACCAATGGAATATAAAAGAAACCTACGAAAATATATTATTATAAAGATGAAAAATTGGACGAAAAAAATGACTGAAGGCAAAATGGAAGAAAAAAAGACAAAAAATCCAAAAAACAGACAAAAACTTTGAAAATATATAAATAAATATATGTAATAGAACAAAATATTATATTATGTCTATTTAGGGAAAATGCAATCATTTATAAATGTTTGAGAAGTTGCTTAAAGGATAAAGAAAAAAATTCTTTATAAGTTGTTGATCCCATAGACGAAACACACACACACACACACACACATACATATATGCATGTATGTTTAGATTATGTGTGTGTGGGTGTATGTATGAATTCTCTTGACTAAAGCAAAGTCTAATTTGTTCTTGTAATATGAGATACAATCTCTATTCTGGTCATTCTTCCTCCCTCTCTGTTCGTCTCTCTCTTCTTTTACACACACGCACACACACGCGCACACACGCGCACACACGCACATGTGGGATTTGTATCGTGGTGTGTGTATGTATGTATGTATGTATGTATATATATATATATGTATATATATATATATATATATATATATATATATATATATATATATATATACATATATATATATACATATATATTAATGTTCGTTTTTGTGTTCATTTATAATAAAAACTATTTTACGTTAATCTGATGGATTACTCTATACTTTTGTGGAGTACAAATTTATTATTCTTATACAAGTATGTTGTTGACAGTGACTTCGAAGTTTTGGTAAGCTCTAATGTAATTTTAATTAAGTAACATTATATTTTTGTTCCCATTTTTATACAGGAATAGTGCGACTCATACAGAAGTTTATACACAACTTCTATATCAGCCCCGCTTTAGCATACATCTAGAACAGAATTTGAACAAAATTTTACAAACAAACATCAAACAAACTCCACAAAACAAGAAAGCTAAAATCCCTTTATATTAATCAAATTGCTTATTGAACAATGAACACTTGGAGGGAAACATAAACATACAAATTTTACTCAAATACTAATGTGAACATGAAAGCCGAAGAGAAACATCTTCCTATACTTACAAAGCCATGACATGCCTGAATAATAGCCACAGCGTGACAAATAACAACAACAGATGAAGGTATGACTAGTCTAAACTTACCATCTACCTACGTCCCTTTGCGAAAAAATGTTGACACAGCCAATAACTAACGGCTTAAATGCTGGACTTTTGTCAAAGCAAAAAGGCTTAGTGCAATAATACTAAAAGCAGTAAAAACACTGTCACACCTTGTGCATAACTTACCAAAAGAGAAACACCTGCAGGCTTGTTCGTAAACTTCTACAAAGCTTTGGTCAACCCGAGGCTATAGTAGAAGAGACTTGCCGAAGGTGCCATTGAACCCAGAACCATGTGGTTGGTGAGCAAGCTACTTATCATACAGTCAGTCCTCGCGCCTATAGTATATATACTGTTTCAGCCTATGTACCATATGATCATGGGAAGAATATTCCTATACTACCAAGGAAAGAGGACATCAAGTATATTATCGATAAAGCGGAAAACGTCTTGGGGAGAATGAAATGAAAGATCTACTTTTTCGATAAAGCTATGTACGGGAGACAGTTACGGTTTTAAGACCTTACAAAGATCCACCCCGTATTAAAGACCTAGATAAAATTAGTTAAAAATGTCAAATTCAACCATAAATCCAACAGTTTCCATATATACATGTGTGTGTGTGTGTGTGTATGCGAGAGAAAATGTGAAATGTTTTATCTCCAAAACTGGGCAAAGTGAAACAAAAAAAGCGCTCCCTTGACTATGTAACGAAACCAAACAAACACGGCATAAAAAAAAATCCGGTCCAATCTAGAAATTGATCCGAGAATACTTCAGGATTTCAAGAGCTCGTTAAATATGAGACGCAGGTAACACCGAAAAATTGTAGTAGTAGTAGTAGTAGTAGTAGTAGTAGCAATGATAATAATAATAATGGTGATGATGATGCTGTATATATATTTTATTTTTCTATAGGCGCAACATTTTACAAAATATTGGGTTACAATAACAGATTCTGATGGATATTGAATATATATATATATATATATATATATATATATATATATATATATATATATATATATATATATATATATATATATATATATATATATATATATATATATATACATATATATACAAATAACACTTGCACAATTCACATACGGACACAAGAGTGCTCCTGCTCTTTCACTCACACACATACACATACATATACATACATGCATATGTGTGTGTTCTTGTGTTATGCATAGGAAATAAATCTCCGCCCCACATTTTGTAATAAAATATTTCTTTTTGTCACCATGGTTACTGAAAGCTGTTTTCCTATATTTTTCAATACAATAACTCTGTATCAAGTAACGTTTACATCTTATTTTTGCTTTTTTTTATATATATAATTTGAAATTCGTCTTAGATATAATACACTGCGATATCAATTTGTTTCAGCTGAGTTTCAAAATATATGTAAATACTTCAACAATTCCTTTATACTTCAGTATGCGTTTTGCCTCCCAAACAAACTTTTTTCAAATTTGGTGTGGTGTTAAGGTTTGCTTCAACTACCCCCACCACCTCTCACGCACAGAAATTGCGATATTCAAGATGGAGGAATAAATAAATGCTTCTCTGCTCCTAGTTGATATAACTAAGACAATATTGCCCCTCGTTACGGGTAAAATAATCCCTTCTATTTGGCAACATGTTGACTCCTTGATGCAATGAAGCTCTCAATATTATTTTAACTAGCAGTAAACTGCTTCCCCTCAAAATGTCGCGGTTATCTGACAAGTCAATGGTCAGAGGGAGGGAGCAAAAGATAGACCGTAAGGAGGATGAAACAAAATTTCAATATTTAGCATCATAAGGTGGCGATCTGGCAGAAACGTTAGCACGCCGGGCAAAATGCTTAGCGGTATTTCGTCTGTCTTTATGTCCTGAGTTCAAATTTCACCGAGGTCGACTTTGCCTTTTATCTTTTCGGGGTCGATAGATTAAGTACCAGTTGCGTACTGGCGTCAGTCTAATCGACTGGCCCCTCCCCCAAAATCTCGGGCTTTGTGTCTAGAGTAGACTGTGGCTGTGTGAAGGCACAGGCGTGTCTGTAGGGTATTTCTTAGCAAATACCTTGAGCAAGATCGTTAACCCAACGCTCACCAAAGATACGGACCGAACGTCCCTTCTCGTCAGCGTTATCGCTTTCAGGTTAACAGCGCTGAGAACTCCTCCGTTCTTCTGCTTTCTGCAGTAGACGTCTGCCAAAAGGTCACTATACAAGTCGAGCATGAACTCGGAGAATACGTCGGGTAGACCATCTAAAACGGACGATCGGCACCTTGTGCAACCGCTCAGCTCCTCTTGTATTTCAGTGATTTCAGTGGGTATTATCAGCATTTTTTGTTTTAAATAAAAGCAAAAATGACTGAATGATTTTTCTGAAGTGATACATAATCGATAGATAATCGATATATAATCGACTGTATTAGAATTTATACTTAAAAGTTATTTTATTTTATTGACCAGGTGACGATGAAAGGCGAGGTCAAAGACTTAAGAATTGATCTCCGACTGTAAGAGACATAACTGAATATAAATATCTAAGATAGCTACAAACCACAGATTCAGCAAGAGATTATTAAATCGGCATCATTATTTGAATAGCATCCATTTTATTGGATTTTGAATGATATTTGTTGACTCGATGCGTAAAGAGACGTAACAAAGTACCGTTGGGCATTTGCTCCTCTGTTTTATTTTCAACCCAGAACTCTCTTTGTTCTTTATCTCATCCACAGGGTAGTGGCGAAACGATTAATGGGGCTTCGATGAGAGTACTCCTTTTTTGTGTTTGGCTCCTGGAAGTTTTATCTTAATTCTGATGCGCACTCTATTTACTCTTTCGTTTTTCTCTCTTCCTCTCTTTTATTCTTTTACCTCCTGAAATGAAGTGTTTTGTTCAAGAGCACAAAACATTGCCCAGTACAGGAATCGAAACCACAATCTTACGATCATGGGTGCAACACCTTAACCACTATGCTTCGCGCCTGCACGTGGGTGGTATTAATGGTACTAATACGCTGGTTGTACATTTAGAATTGGTAGCCATAGCAGAAGTACACACAGTGTTGATAGCAGAGTTGATAATGGTGGTAGTGGTGGTGGTGGCCGTGGTAGTAGTGCTAATAGGACTGGTTATGGATTTAGTAATGTTAGTAGTAGTGTTACTAACAATATTGGTTGTGAATATGTTAATATAATAATTTTAGTGTTGGTGGTAATGTTGATGATAATATTAATAGTGGACATAATGATATAGCAATGGTGGCCATCGTGGTAGTACTGTTACTGAAAATAAAAATCAGTAGTTTTGTGTAGTCATTTAGCCCCAGGTCAACTTCGATTAAACTGATTTATGATAAAAGGTATTCTAGCAGTGACAATGTCCCCTTTTTGTTTTTATTCCCACGCTTTGAATCTAAGACATTATTCAAAGAATCCATTTTTTTTAAAGAAGCGGTGATTGTGATTTAAAGAAAATTTGGTTGGTTATTGCTAACAGGTCAACGGAATGTATAGATGCTCCGTCGTTGGTTTTGGTGTTGCAGAAATATGGTAGTCGGAGAAGCAATGATGTTGATGTGCATTTGGTCGATGCTAGTGAAAGAGTTGTGTTGGCAGTAGTTTATGCTGAGAACAGCAGTGAAGGTGGAGGTGGTGGTCGTGGTGATGATGAAGAAGATAATGATAGTTGTGGTGATGCTGGCATGATGGTTTTTGTTGGTGGTGGTGCTGCTGCTGATAATGATGATGGTAGTGATCGGAGAAGATAATTGGATGTAGTTTGCTTGTCATCAGGATTACAAAATTGATTGATCATCTCCAACAAAAAAATGAACCCGAAACGAAACGAAAAGACAAAAAAACAAAAAAACAAAACAAAACAAAACAAAAAACCCAAACAACCAAACAAAAGAAGCAAAAATAAACAAGAAAAACAAACAAAATAAGCCCACCCCCATCACAGAAATCAATACCCATCCCCCACTTTTCACCACGAAAAACAAAACGAAAAACAAACAAAACAGAAATGCCATCAAAGACACCCCTCCTAATCAGCCGATAAATTTATTGAATGAAGCCATAGTAAAGTTCGATTACTTCAGAAAGTGTGCCATTTATCAATGCTCACAGGAAAAAAAAATATTTATATTTTATATTTTGTTTGAATTTTAATTATGTTTTTGATTGGTTTATTTTATTTCATTTTCTAATTAATTTTTAAAAAATTAATTTTGAAATAGTAGTATAGTTGTTGCTGATTTCGTTTAACTACAACAAGGAATTCTGGGTGAAAACAACCTATTTCCAGTAAAACTTTCAGATTCAGAATCTCATGTCTAATGCTCTGAACACCACAGCACAAACGATTAACTCCCTTGGATGTCGTTTCAATGGGTAACTGAAGACGATTCACTGTACAGATGTCATAAACTTACACAAAAGCCTTTAGCGTAGTTCCCTCTACTGTAAACTTTCTCACGTGAGACTCTGCCCAGTTGCTTCCCATCACACGCTTTATTACCAGATGTTACGGTTAAGCACCATCTGGATGATTTCCTCCTTGTTTGAAAAGCATTGGAAATGTCAAAGGTCATTATATATTATAGATGTCAAAGGTCATTATATATTATATATCATATATTATGTATACTATATATTCTTTTCTACTCTAGGCACAAGACCCGAAAGTTTTGGGGAGGGGGCAAGTCGATTAGACCAACCCCAATATGCAACTAATACTTAATTTATCGACCCCGAAAGCATGGCTGTGTGGTTATGAAATTCGCTGCGTAACCACGGAGTTTCGGGTTCATTCCTATGGCAAGGTATCTTGTATAACCCATATAACTAATATATCCCAAAGCCAGCCTACCTTGCGAATATATATATATATATATATATATATATAGCCAACCTGCCTTGTGAATATATATATATAGTCAATCCATATATCAAGTGACATGCACTTACTGATTTTGTAGCAAGCAAATCAGCTAGCTGTTGGAGGCATCCTCCTGGGGTTAAAAATAACAGTAACATCGGTTATTATGGAACAACCATGTTAAAGTGGCAATAAGCATTACTTCTTAGTATAGCCCCTGCTTTCACCTCTTACAGAGACTTACTAACGAGCTAATTTGCTTATTTACAAATGGTTATATATTTAGTGAAAGCGCGTGACCTACTGGTTAGGATGTGACACGATCGTAAAATCAGTTTCGATTCCTGGAACGTGTAGTTGCTTGCGTTCTTGAGCAAAACACTTCATTTCATGTTGATTTAGTCCACTCACCTGTAAACGCAAGTACAACAACAAGAAGCATTCGGTCTCAATTTTTTTAAAACCTAGCATGAGCAAGATTATAGTGCTGAAATACATCTTTCCATACATTAAAAAACAAAGCAAAAAAACAGAAAAGGTGATAGGATATGATTTGAGGGAATTTAGGCTGCTATCTTTAGCATATTGAACAACCACATAGAAACTCCCTTACTGTGTTGTGTATGCATGTAGGCGAGGATGGTTCTGAGTAGTAATGTCTAGCAGCTGTATTGTCCTAGATATTCGAGAAATACAAGGCTGCAATAATGTTCGTGCAGCTTTTCTTTAGAAACCTTGGCAACGTAGGTAAAGTTGCATCAAGCGAGAACCGGAACCGGAATATTTGTCTCATCTCTGTAGAAGCTTATCTATTGATCTTCGGCGCTCGCATGCCAAAATAGTTAAGCCATAACAAGATTATATATATATATACATATACATATCTATTTATGTGTATGCATATATATATATATATATATATATATATATATATATATATATATGTATATTTGTATGTATGTGTATATACATGTATAAGTACATATATATGTGTATTATGGATACACACACACACACACACACACACACACACACACATATATATATATACATCTATGTCGATATATATATATATATATGCATGTACGTGTATGTGTGTATATACATACTTACACACACGCGCACATATTTATACACATACATATACACTTAACCTATTCATACACACACACACACACACACACACACACACATATATATATATACTCATTTATTATTTGTATTATATATATATAGATATATATTTACATATATATATATATATATATATATATACATATGTATATACATACATAAACGCACACACATATATGTATATATGCGTACAGACACACACATATATGTATATATATATATATATACATACACACGCACATATACATATATGCATTATATTTATATATTTGGTGTTTTTCTTCTCTGTTCGACGTGTAAATCTAAAAAGTGTTTTTCCCAATATTTCACTGATTTTTACCAACCAAGCATTAAACTGTAGAAATATTTTTTCCGACATTTTCATTTCTATATTTACTTGTGTAGTTATATATATATTTTTGCTTAATTTCTTTCTATTTTTTTGTTTTTTCATTTTTGGGTGTTGAAACTACAAGTTGTTACTCTTTTTTTTTCGCTCTTTCTCTCTTCTTTTTTTTCTTCTTCTCTAACACAAACCAATCAACCAGCCAACCAACCGGCCCACCGCAGCCGACCACCCCCACCAACCTACCAGTTAACCGACCGACCAGCCAACCGACCAAACTAACAAACAAACTAACCAACAAACAGTCTTTCAAATGTAACAATCCATCCAAAAGCCAAGCCAAATGTGTACCTCGTCACCATGAGCTGTCTAGAGCAATGATGCCAAAACCAATAAATGGCCAAACGCTGCCAGATACGATTGATTTATCAAGCATTTCACACAGGCGCAGATTTTCTACGGAGTGAATGAGTGAGTTTGAGCGGTCATTTTGCATCACTTCAAGCTTCGCTGATTTCAATACCCCTTACATCCCGCCAAACACACATTCACTCGCACACACAAATGCGCATACATACCAGTTTTTTCCTCTTTCTCTCTCTCTCTTGCAAACAGCTCACATTTCCCCTTTCATCTTCATCTCTCTTTCTCTCCCTCTGCTAGCTCCCACTCTCCCTCCCATTTCCTTACCCTCATTCTCTCTCTCTCATTTACTCTCTCCCCTCTATTCAATCCAAACCGACCCGACCCTCATTCTTCTCCATCATCGTTGCTTTCTGAATCATTAGCTGCCATTATGGCCAAGAATTTGTTACACCAACAAATCACTACCATCGGATGTATTCTACTTCAACATACATATTATATATTATATATCATGTATACTCTCTCTCTCTCTCTCTCTCTCTCTCTCTCTCTCACACACACACACACACACACACACATATGTATGTGTATATTTATGCATATATGTACACACACATATATACACACATGTATATGTGTATATTTATGTATGTATACACACATATACATGCATATATATACATCCTTTACCTACCTACATATATATATATGTAGGTAGGTACGTATGTATAGGATATTTATGTATATATATATATATATATATATATATATATATATATACTTAAAAAATATATTATTTGCCTTATCGATTATATTCCAACATGAACAGATCTTTGCTACACTGGCAGGGAAAGAGGTATATACACACACCCATAAAAAATATCGCAATATATGCATGTATGCACACATTCATAATCGTATATGCATACACTTATATGTTATATATATATATTTTATACATACACACATATGTTTTATATATATATGTGTGTGTATGTGTGTGTGTGTGTGTGTATATATATATATATATATATATATATATATACATATGTACACTGACACGAACACACACGAACACTGAAAGACACAGGTTTATAAGCTTGTGATTCATGCACACACAGACATACACATGTAAAGATGTTTCGGTTGTAACGGCAGATATTCTATTCGATGCTCTGCCTACATACAGAGACACAGAATTACTTATGCGTGTACAAACTTATACGTATTATATACTTAAGTTATTCCTGTGAAGTAAGAATATTTACAAATTATACATTCGTCCGCACACACACACACACACACACACACACACACACACACACACACACACACATACAGACATACGCACGCACACAGACATACGCTTAAATACATCCATATACTTCAGTCAAACATCAATACATGAAAAAATGTATGCGTATATACGTACACACACACACACACACACACACATATGTATATATATGTGTGTAAAAAAGATACGAATTATACTTGCTTATTTTCATTCATGCATATATGTTTTCCTACGTGTATGCAGATGTATATACATGTATATATATATATATATATATATATATATATATATATATATATATATATATATATATATATATATTTACATACGTATATATGTGTGTGCGTATGTGTGTGTATATACATACATATATATATAAAACAAATACACATATATGTAACTCCTATATAGTATTTATATTATGTAATATACATACACATGTATAAATTTATGTAAGCGTATAAATAGACGTCCATCCATCTACACACACATACATACAAACGGACCCCTCCCCTCCACAGAGTCTCACTAAACATATGTATCTCTCCCGACTTCATTACTCTAACTATCTTTCTACTAGCATAGTAACACAAGCTGTTATTCCACATACAAAGCTTTAATTAACAATTAGTCGAATTGTTATACTGCTGGAAATTTGCCTTCCGGTATTTATATTAAAAAAAAAAATCATATTTGTAATATGTTGATTAAAGGTGAGCATTCGAGAAATGCAAAATTTTATTTCTATGGTTACAAGCAAATTCAGATCTTCTGTAGGTACTAAATTGTCTACTGGTATTTTCAGTCTTGGTTATAATTAGTATGACAGTGATTGTCAGTTTGGAAATCAATTAGCCAAGTGGTTATATATATAACTTGGCATCAACTTTCCAAACTGTGCAATATGAAGTTCAAATCCACTATAAGTGTTTAGAACGATTTGGTTTTAATCTTAGGCATTTCTCTTAATGATACATGTACAGTCTATTATTTACATATTGACGGATACTTGTCAAATGTAAATAATGTAAACAATGTACATAACTGCATAAACACTTTGTTTTTCTCGTTTTGCGATAATTACAGCGTGTATAAAATTATCGAAATCACTTAATACAGTCTCTCTTTGCCTGAAGAATAACGTGTAAGATAGGAAACTAAAGCTTACGACTAGATATAGAAGATGCATCTATTTTAATTGTATCTCATGCTTTTCTATGTCCCTATGTTTACATTATTTACATTCTTCTAAGGCGGCGGACTGGTAGAAACGTTAGCACGCCGGGCGAAATACTTAGCGGTATTTCGTCTGTCTTTATCTTCTGAGTTCAAATTCCTCCGAGGTCGACTTTGCCTTTCATCCTTTCAGGGTCGATAAATTAAGTACTAGGAGTCGATCTAATCGACTGGCCCCTTCCCCCAAAATTTCGGGCCTTGTTCCGAGAGTAGAAAAGATTATTTACATTCTTCTGTATTATTTACTGTATTAAAAAAACAACAACAACAACAATGAACAAGATTTGCAGACGAAGAATACAACCACAAAAACAATAAGAAAAAAATGTTTTTTGCGTTAATTCAGATATAAGAAAGAAACGAACGAAGTTATCTGATAATCTAATACAAGGTAGTTAAATTCTAGAGAGGAATCTGTATGGGAGTTCGGATCCCGAAACCTTAACTGAAGATTCATCGGGAAATCAGCTTTCACTTCAGCAGACTGGATTCAGTATTTATTTCTTGGTTTAAGGCGTCAACAAATATTCTTCGTGCAACTGCGACTCGGTTATTTAAACAGTTCGCATGTATTCTTTTGAAAGACTCCAATTTCTGAAGTAGTTTTCGTTTTGGGCCTGGTGACAGTTTCTAGTTCATACAAAAGTACAGACACAATTTTAATGTTATATGTCTTAACTTTGACTTTAATTGGTATTCTATTAAATTTCAAATGGCTTTCCGTTTTATTGCCTATACCAATACAATTCTTTGATTGACAGCAAAAGCAACTTTGTCACGTGAAGCTGGCAGCATATGCCATAAATAGTCAGACAAATTTTACTGCTTGCTTTATAGGGCTGCCATAAATA
>NC_142942.1:54268106-54283106 GCF_046866305.1 Octopus bimaculoides
ATATACAAACATAAACATCTCTCTTTCTCTTTCATACTCTCTCTCCTCCTTTCACTTTATCTCTCTCTACACACAGACACATATATACACATGTGTGTGTATGTGAGTGTGTGCGCATGTGTGTGTATGTGCGTATGTGTGTGTGTGTGTGTGTGCGTGTGTGTGCGTGCCCATACGTGTGGTGGGGCAGCACACGACAATGGTTTAAAAAAGCCGGAATCGATAAACCTTTTGGCTGGTTTCTAGGTACTTTATCGATGTGACCATCTGAAATGCTGAAACATCTCACATATTATAGAAAAAGAAGCGAAAGACGAAAACGAACAACAAGGAAGCACGTTGTTTTCGATTCCTCTATGAAATAATTAAATAAATCTTTAGTTATTAGTTGTTTTATTTTTATTATTTTTTCTTTGTTTCTTTAGAAGGAGAATAATAATTAATAACTCTTTTGATTAATGTTATGTCCTATAGGATGAGTCTGTGTATGAACAACTTCAGCGACGATAAATTATATATATAATAGCAGACCGAAAACAATTTCACAATTTTGCAATATTAATTCTATTGTTTACTGTTTCTATATTGTGTAAACACCGTACTTGTCAATAAATATAACAACTTTGCTGAAAATAAAATTATTAGACGTTAGGTCATGTGTGAATGTGCATATGTATGTATGTATGTACGTATGTAGGTATGTATGTATGTATGCATGTATGTATGTATGAATGTATGTATGTGTGTGCGTGTGTATACGTTACATGTATGTATGCATTTATAAATATGTGTATACACACTCATACACACTAACACATACGTAAACACACACGCATTTACATATAAGAGTTTTTTGACAATTTGACATATTTTCTTTTCTAGACAAGAAACAAATGAAATATTAGCAAAAAACCTTCCTTATTATATATATATATATATATATAAAATTGTTCAATAGCTTATATCATGATGACACACAATGGGTGAAAAGGGAAGGTGACCTTCTGCTGTTTTATATTTCTACGGGGTCTTTGATGTGGCTGGAGTCGCAGGTCTCATGTGACTATTTTGTACACTTACATGGAGCGTATATCCTCCACTACAGTTCGAGTTTGCAGAGATAAAATGCTTTGGCAATAACCATATGATCGACCACCCCATCATGGATAGATTTATGTAGAACTGTATAAGGATCTTCATCGAGTTTAATGTAAATGTAACTGTTACCACCAATGTAACCAAAGCCAGCTGGCAAAAATGAGTAGTACCAGTAATTCAAAGGGCCAGCCTTGTCACACTCTGTGTCATGCTGAATCTACCTCAGAGCTACATTAAGGATACACGTGTCTGTGGAGTGCTCAACCATTTGCACGTTAATTTCACGAGCAAGCTGTTCCATTGATCGGATCAGCTGGGACCCGCGTCGTCGTAACCGACGGAGTGCTCCTATTAATTTTTATTACTGGGCTCTCAGCCTCAGTTACTGAAATCAATCCCACAGTTCACTAGGGATAAAGCGAATGGTCAGTTAGGTGACTCTCACCTCATATGGTGTTCTCGTGATCTAAAAAGGACCTGCAGCCAATGGTGGCCTCAAGGAAGGGGTTACTCAGAACAGGAATGACTTCATTTTAAGGGACGGGAAACTTCATTTTCTTGTCTTGTTTTATGTTGTAGTTTCAGGTTCAAGGAAATGACCTGAATACTATAACTTGAAATACATGGAGTAAATTGTTGCTTGGCAAATGTATATGAAAGAACACACATTTAAGGTATATTATTACTTACCCCATCCTCAGAAGGAAATAAAATTTTAGCAGTCGAAGGTCCTCAATTTATATAAATGCAAAACTCGATCACGAGAGAGAGTAAGAGAGAGAGATGAAGAAAGAGAGAGAGAGAGCGGAAAATGTATAGACGAACGAGACTGGAGAATAGCAATATAACGGTCAGTCTCTCAAAAGGCATATACATACATACATACACACACACACACACACACACCACATATATATATATAATAGCTTGTAGTTATATGTAATATATATATATATATATATATATATATATACACATATGCATACGCATATATATTATACATTGCTAGATAGACGTGTGTGCATGTGTGTGATTGTACAAATATGTATTTAATTTATACACTCACACACGCATGTAAACACATAAGCGCAAATATACAACACAAGATAAGTAGTATCTAGTCTATGTACGCATTTAGTTCTTTTGTACTTTGATCATAGTGTTCTCACGATGGTAAACCCACTCGCAAACGCACCACTATAACACGTCGTGTGTCTCTTGAGTACATTCAGTAGTACATGAAAGATAGTTTGGACATGAAAAAAGCAAACCTCTCTTTGTCACCGAACAAGATCTACTTAAAACGGCTCATCAGTAATCTGAGAGCAGTCATTAAAAGAATGAGGTGGAAAGCATACTTTTACGAGAACAACCTCGTAACCCCAATAAATGACACATTCGCAATAAAAACCCGAAACGGTTTACTACGATCAAATGACTGGAAAGTGATAAATGCAATAACGCCTTCCAGTATGAATTAAAACCTGACATAACGACCAGTAAAACTCCAACAGAATCTACACATTATTCAGAAAAGACAAAGACCTGTAAAATTTAGACAAGGATACATACGTTAACCCCTTAATAAAGAATACCATACAAACATTCAGCAAATATCTATGTGAACATTAAACACCAAGAAGAAACAATAGCTAAAACACGTAAAGTAGATATGACAGTGGGAAAGTGAGGAGTTTTGACAAACGAGAATCATATACAACACTCTAAGATCCCTAAGAGAATGTGAATGCAAACCCTAAATGCACGCTTATAAATCCTGAGATGTCGAAAGTTAATAAATACATCCTTAATTCTATTAATGATAATTTGGAAATGCCACACGATTAAGAAGATTTGCTAACACCAGTGCAATACTTACCTGGCTTAGCAACATTAGCGATGAAAAAAAAAAATGCAAATTCACACAGTTCAATGTTATCGAATTCTACTAATCAATTTTGAGGCCTCTAGTAAACAAAACCTTGGCAGTTTAAATGACGTCTTCAATTATCAATAACATGGAAGTCGATATAATAACATGGATATCGATATAATAACATGGATGTTGATATAATCACGTAAGCCACTTTGATATAATCATGCATGGGCTACTCTGATGGAGCAGAATACTGCGATTTATTTGGATAATTTAAGCAGAAAACCAAATGTAACACCTGAGAATTTAGTTTACTTATTTTTAAAAACAGTATATATTCTTATATGTGTATATATATGTATACACACATACACATACATAATACATATATATATATATATATATATATATATATATATATATATATATATATATATATATCTACACATACATACACACACACACATATATATATAAATATATATATATAAGGGCACTCGTCCATATTGCTTCGATCTCAGCACCTGACTGCTATATTATTTTATCAGCCCTGAAAACATGAACGGCAAAGTTGACCTGTGCGGTATTTGAACTTGGAACGTAAACGCTGCAGAGGATTTTGTCCGATGCTCTAACGATTCTGCTATAAACAAATCTTCCTGATTGATAGGGGGAAGGGTGCTGGTAGGTCTTTTTTCACTGATAAGTTACTAAGATCTTGAAAGCTTATTTTAAACATGGCGACATAAAAATCTTGTTCAATAGCACCAAGATTCGGCATCAATACTTATTAATAAAATTGTCTTACTACAACGCCAAGACACAAAAGCTATATATATATTAAAATTGTCTGCTACGACACCTTCCGAAAACGTGAATATCACACAATTAAATTACTATGTAAACCAATGACACAGAAGCTGTGTGAGGCTGTGTGCACTTGAAAGTATTTGATGGACGAATAACGGAATGAAAGATTGAATAGCTTGCTTCAATTTTGTTGGCAACTGTCTTTATCATATTTGACAATCGGTTTGGAACGTATAAGTACCAGTTATTTTGAGACGTATTATATAACTCACAAAAATTGACATATCCCCAGTACTAATAAGAATAATTACATTTTGTATTTCATTTTGGATTCCTAGTCATTCTTTGGCTGGTATAGAAAACGTTGTAAAAGAATTGATTTACCATTTTTTTTGTTTTGTTTTGGAGTGTGTCCAATCTTTGATACAGATGTTTCTTAAGTTTGGAGACAGGATGTTATATGGAACTGCACTCATGTGAAGAATTTGTTTCTTCCAATTCTTTCGTTTCAGCTGCTTATATGGTTATCAAACAATATTTTGACACTTGTTTTGAATATTAACTAGGAGGCTGTTACATCTTTTTATATCTAATATAATATTACAGAATACAGAGACATAAGTTTAACGAATATCAGTCGCCCAGTTACCTTTTTATCAGTGAATCGCGTACACACTTTTGGAGGAATAGATTTTATGTCGTAACATTATCAGATGTTTGTTACATTTTCCAGAGGCTAAACGACACAGAATCTTCTAATTGCCTCCGTGCAGTCCTTTCATATTAATGAAAAGCTTGTGTACCAGTGATGTAAAAAATGACGGTAATTTTAATCTGGTTCTTTATAATTGTATATATCAACATTTTAACACAGATGTTTTTCTCTATTTTTCAGCAAACACGATATTAAAACGTTTACAATGATACGAAAAGATTGAAAGAAATAATTTTAATTTAATATTTTATTTTTCATAATATAAAACTATAATATCACGAAGAAAGAAAATATCTTACGTAAAAAGTTCAGAAATTGCTGGAAGATTTATTTGATTATGTAAAAGTCGAACAACAGCGAAATCAGCGATTTTATGAAAGCGTAGAGATACATACATACACAAATGTACACACATACATATATCCACACACACACATAAACATGCTTATATATATATCTATATATATATGTGTTTGTGTGTGTGTATGTGTGTGTGTGTGTTTGTTTAAAACAAAACTGAATGCTTTAAACATTTAAAATTGTTGCTGAATACAAAAAAAAAAAATGGAATGGTTTGTAGAAAATAATTTAGAAACACATGCTTTTACCATTAATAAGGCAAGTGAACCCTAAACAAAACAATAATTAAACAACTAAAAAGAAAAAGATCCCAACTATTTCGAAATCATTCTCTGTCAACGAATGTTCATTTTAAAACCATTTTTTCACTTTTACATCAAAATTAACTTTATTTTCCGAGTGTAAATATTCTAAACGCCTAAACATAGACACTTCTAGGCAAATGAAATGCTTTTATTCCTTTTGACGTTCTGCACACAAACGTCATCCAGACGTAACATTTACATCACATGTATGGCCTCCTTGCACAGAGATTGAAAATATCTTTTAATGAGAACATTTCAAACTCACCTTGATTAACAACACACACACACACACACACACACACACACACACACACACACACACACACACACACACACACACACAAATTCATTTCCCTCTGCAAGGGAGCTCATTCATTCTTCCTCTGTTCTAGGCGGACTTTGATATGCAGTCACAGTCTTGAAATTTGCCAGTCCACACGACTCCATAAGGAGCACAGGACCGGATTCCCGGATTCCCGGTTTCCCGGTTTCCCGGTTTCCCGGTTTCCCGGATTCCCGGTTTCCCGGTTTTCAGGTTTTCCTGGCGTATATATTCCTCCCTGGACAAGACGTCAGTCCGTCGCAGGATTACCCATGTTTTCCAACTGATTGGACTGGAGTAATGTGAAATGAAGTGTTTTGCTCAAGAACACAAAGCATTGCCCAGCCCAGGAATTGAAACCACAATCGTACAATCCCGAGTCCAACAGCCTAACCACTAAGCTATGTGCCTGAACTATTCTTCAAAATGCTACGTCTTTATAATTGCTTATAATCTCTCATTGCGGAATTACACATAAAGCATTGCCAAAATCCTTTCTGAAAGATTATGTGTTGCAGAACGAGAAAATGTTTTAGCACTGATGAGCTATTGTCTTTATACCAAACTTAGATAAAACTTAACCTGTAACATCGCTCACTTTGCTGGGTTGGTGCAGTTGTGGCACACGAATATCCTAGATCTTATATAAATAAAGGCCATCCGCTTAAAATACTAATGGAACAAAATGCAAATAACAGATATTAACAATGAAAATATACCTGTATATACGAATGAAATACTGTACTTTCTGAGTGTACTCGGTTATGTGTTGTTTGTTCGATGAACAATAACAACCTGACTAATAACAGCAACAACAACAACAACAACAGCAATAATAATAATAGTAACAATAAGCACTCGTTCAGATACAGACCGAACTAATTGGTTGACTTGCTAATTTGGTTCTTAAATAATTCATTATACCTGCTAATTATCAGGTTACCAATAACACATTTAATTTTCAGTTTGTCTTTATGAGTTTTTTCCTAAATCTGTTAAATTAGATTTAACAAAAAAAAACCCAAAAATAATAATAATAATAAAAAAATAAAAAATAAAAATATAAAGCAAAGAGAAAATAAAAACAATAAAATGTCTTTCAAAACTTGCAGGGTTAACCAAATTCTCTTACAAGACATTGGTCGGTCCAGGTTTAAAAGACACTTGCCCAAGATGCCGTGTAGTGGAATTGAACCCAACGCCACATTGTTGCATAGCTAGCTTCTTGACTACACAGCCTGCGTTTTGCAATGCTTCCAGCAAACCTTAAAAAGTATGAAGCAAATAACACATATTTTCTCTTTATAAATTGGTTTTCGGATGTAAAATTATTTCACTGTGTAGGCACAGTAATGGTGAATGTGCCAGAAGTTAGCATCGTAATAATCATTTCTTTATTGTCCACAAGGGGATAAACATAGAGGGGACAAACAAAGACAGACGAAGGGATAAAGTTGATTACATCGACTCGAGTGCGTAACTGTTGCTTATTTAATCGACCCCTAAAGGATGAAAAGTAAAGCCGACCTCAGCGGAATTTGAACTCAGAACGTAACGGCAGACGAAACACCGCTAAGCATTTCGCCCGGCGTGCTAACGATTCTGCCAGCTCGCCGGGCTTCTTTCAGTTTCCGTCTCCCAAATCCACTTCCAAGGCTTTGGTTGGCCCGAAGCTATAATAGAAGACATTTGCCCAAGGTGCCACGCAGTGGGATTGAACCCGGAACCATGTGGTTAGGAAGTAAGCTTCTTACCACACAGCCACGCATGCGCCTATGAACCTGAAATAAAATTCGATAATGTAGCCATTGATACACAATGTATAAAAATAATTGCGTTGTTCATAGTTGGAAAAGATTTTCTTTTGAGTCTGATCAGTGATACCGCCCCTCACCGCTTCGTTAGTAGATTCCTTTCAGGAACACTCGTTATACACTCGGAGACCCCAAAGGTGTAAGCTACTGCACGGGCAGACCTATGAAATATGAATATCTCATTTCATATGACAAAGAAGAGAAATACGACTCTATAAAAGCTTGAATGTATTAATATCCAACGGAAAGAAAGTCTCAGTAGTAATGCAAGGGACACGTGTTTCGTGCATGGCGAAAACGAAGCTATATATATATATATATATATATATATATATATATATATAATACACACACTCACACACACAAAATACACAAACGTATATATGTGTATACGTGTGTATGTGTGTGTGTGTGTGTGTGTGTATCTATGCATGCGCATATGTATGTGCTTATGGGATATATATTCGCACATATACATACATACATATATACATACACACGCACACACACACACACACGCACACACACACACACACACACACACACATATACAGACAATATAATCCACATACAAACATAGCTATGCGCACACACGTACACGCATACACTTCCTTCCATTGTGTCACTAACACACACATACACCCATATATGACTGTATATAGAAATATATACAATATTTATTCGTGTGTTCATATTTGGATATTTGATGACCACCAACTAATAAAAAAATACTGACTTGTGGTTCTAAACATAAAATTTCAATAAATTTCAATAAATCACACAAACGTATTTTCAACACGATACGGTTAAAAGCTGATACTCATTCCATATATGTATGTATGTATGTATGTATGTATGTATGTATGTATGCATGTATGTATGTATGTATGTATGTGTGTATGTATGTGTGTGTATGTATGTGTGTGTATGTATGTGTGTATGTAGGTGTGTATGTAAGCATGTATATACATACTTTTATATACATATATCTATATATATAGTTACACATATATACACACACACAAGCACACACACGCATATACACACATATGAACATTCACACACATGTGGCTACATATGTAAGCAAAACACACGGGCATGTACATGTATATATATACATATATATATATATATGCACTTATGTATGTATCATATATGTGTATATATATATATATATCTCATATATGCATATATATCTATAGTATGTACTTATATATTATATATTATATATATACAACTAGCTCTCTCTCTCTCTCTCTCTCTCTCTCTCTCTCTCTCTCTATATATATATATATATATATATATATATATATATATATATATACTGATATTGTGAGATATATTGATGTATAAATCAATATGTGAAAGTTTCTGTTTATCTCTCATTCTTTATCTTTATACATACGTATGACCGCGTGTGTATGTAAGAATATATGTGTATATATAAAACATACACAAAAAGCTATGCATACACAGACACACAAACACAGAGAGAGAGAAAGAGAGAGATATCCACACGCTAAACGTAGACTGGCAATATCCATCGTGTGTATGTGTGTGTATGTGTACGTGCGTGCATATTTGTGTGTTGTGTAACTATATGGACATAAGCATCTATAACATTGCCTCTCTGTATGCGTGTACCTCTCTCTCTCTCCATCTCTTTATGCGTCTATTTATGTATGTATATACGTATGCACGTATGCACGTATGTATGTATGTATGTATGTATGCGTGTATGTATGCGTATGTGTGTTTGTGCGTGTGTTTTAATATACGTACCTCCTATATACATATTCATCAGTTGAATTTTCCAAAAATTTAGTTATTGTTTTAGGTTGTCTCTCGTTTAGTAGAAACAGAAGTATTGTTATTAAAGTTTTATATAGACAGGAGACAATTACAACAGACGAATTCACATAAATCAACATCAACAAAACAACACCAACAGTAACGACAACAACAACAACAATATTCGATACACAACAAAAACAGTAGCAAATGCACATTGGCTCGAAGCTTCTATCTCCTTCAAACTCCTTCGAGAATCTTTTGTAAATAATTGAAATTTTGATTCTATAAAATTTCTCGCATCCCATTACTAGATGCTGCGTTCCTGGTGATGCTGAAATATTCTGAATTATGTTTAATATAAATATATATACATACACACAATATATATATATTGTTATGGTATATTCTGTTAAGAACATAGTATAAAGCTCGTCCACCTTCAGATTTCACCCTGTGTTATCCAGTAGTAATATTATACTTACTTCCAGGTTTGCATTTGGGATTCTGTCGTGTGTGAATGGATAATTGAAAAAAATTGGAGTCAACAAGAAGGAGTACGGCTGGAAATTTATTTTCAATCACTACAATTGTTTCCACGCCACGTATTTCTTCAGGCATGCAGCTACTTGATTATGTAACCGTTTCCCTGCATTATGACACACACAGACACAGACACACACAGACACACACAAACACACATACAGACACAGACACAGACACACACACACACATTTAAGGAGGATAGAGAATTCAATGCACGTATTAGATTTGTATAGTTAGAAGCAGCTGACGATTCGCTTCATCATTATTTAGAACTTCACGTAACTTATCTTTCAGGCTACAATATGAAAGTAAAATTAACATCATCGATCGGATTCGATCTCAGAGAACAGAAATTCATAACAAATACCATAAGTATTCACTCCAGCACTCCAACGATTCTGTAAAGTCGTCACTTATTTTGATAGATATTAATATAAGATGTGAGATTTCGTGAGATTTTTATGAGTGTATATATTTTACATACTGACTTATATATGTTTGAGTTTTATGTTGGCCGTCGAACTTTATAACACATCTATCCATTCTCGTTTAGAATAGTTTTTCAACAGCAATAAAACTAATTTCTCCATCTACTTCATGAACACATATATAATGTCTACGTATCACATTACCTCGTCCTGCTTATTGTTCAATAGTGAAGTACTCCATTTTCGATTTAAAACATATAGAATTTGTTGAATGTTTCAGGAGGTAGGAATGCATAGATACACCGTCACCAAGAATATTGCTTCTAGCTGCTATTTGATAATGTAATTCCAAAGTACATTCCTTTAATGGATTCTCTTGAGTTTTGTATAAAACAGATTGGAATAATAACGATGGATTGTTGTACATGTGTTTAAAAATGACGATAACATTTAATGTGCGGTCCAACGAGGCAATTGCGAAGAGTATTTCAGCATGAATGTTATCAGGTTTTCGTTGAATACTTCATGGGATTGTATGCAAAAGCTTATATTCGTACGACTGCCTATTTGGATGTGGTAAATGCATCGACGATTACCACCGTCAGATAATTGGTTACTGAAGATAATAAAAAATGGTTTTTAACGCCTCACGATTATACGTAAGGATGTAGTTAATAGTGGTTTCAAATTTTGACGCAAGGCTAACAAATTGGCTTCCTGCCAATGAGTGATCCCTCGACGTGGCCACTCGGCTTACTAGAAATAATAACCAAATCTCCTTGAAATAATACATTATTCCTCACAAATACGGTATGATCACGGGTGAATCAAATAAATCATAGCTCTACTGGATAGGGATAAGGGATGATATGGAAGTACAGAACGAGCTATAATAAAACAAGTTTTTTCTCGCCATTGATAGTGATCGTGATGGTTAAATGAAAACCAGCAATATAATGGAGTCTATTTGATTGACTATAAGCATTATTCTACATAAGAGATTTAGGCATAACGAGAAAAATATTAATATTGCAAAATATAAGTTTGCATAAAGCCTAAGCAATTTATGGAAAACGCTTGGGATTTCAAATGTAAATAAAGGGAGATAAATTGCCACTATTTCATTATTGAAATGCCATGGGAATTCGTTACTGACTTTATACATGTCAGCTCCTGCCATACGTTCGGCGTCTGTAGACTTTGAAATTACAAACAAGTGTTAAGTAGAGTTGTCTGCTGTATTGTTTCTGCAATATATTGTGATAGATTAGTTAAGAGGATGAGTACACACACACACACACACATACACACGTATACGTAATTACGTGCGCGTGTGTAGCGTATTTGTGTATGTGTGTGTGCGTGTGTGTGTATATATATATATGTATGTATGTATGTATGTGTGTATGTATGTATGCATGTATGTATATATACATGCATAAGAACAGTTGTAGCTTAGGATTTAAATGGTTATTGAGTTAGAATATATGGACAAAGTGTTTTTAATAAAATTAGTCATACGTACGAATTATCATTGGAGACTGCAGCTTACTGAAATAGGAAACAAGTCTAAGTTGTTTTGTGTCTGTCTGTTTGTATGTATGTATGTACGTACGTATATATGTATGTATGTATGTATGTATGAATGTATGTATGTATGTATGCATCTATCTATCTATCTACACACATAATTGTACTCTCTGATACATACATACATGCATGCACCCGCACACATAATACATACGTGTATATATACGCATATATATATACATATATAGATAAATATATGCATCCATATATATATATATATATATATATATATATATATATATATATATATATATATATATATATATATATATATATATATATATATATATGTAAGCATATATATACGTACACAGACCCCCGACCCCCACACACATATATACATGCGAATTTTAGGTTCGCTAAAATATGTTTGCGACATCTTTCAACTGCTGAAGGCAAATTCACTGCAGTTACTGTGGAGAAAAAATTCCCTCTTATGTTAACAAAAAAAGGTGTAAAAACAGCATATCTGTCCAGTGCTGCCACCTGTCGGATTCCCAGACATCGATGTCTCTTGCTTAGAGAGGAATATGGCTGTGTGATTAAGAAGCTCGTTTTGCAACTACGTGGTTCCGGGTTCACTCTCACTGCGTGGCACCTTGGCCAAGTGTCTTCCACTAAATTGTAGCTCCAGGCCGACCAATGCCTTGTTAGTGAATTAGGGAGAGGGAAACTGTGGAGAAGCTCGTCGTATATATATATATATATATATATATATATATATATATATATATATATATACACACACACATATAAGGGACTCTCCCGTCATTAGACGACGTATGAGGGTATGACAATTTCTTACCGAACAACCACACACATGATTTGTTTATAGTGATCAAATGTTTGTGTAGATATAGGCTTACTCCCTCCATCAAATCAACATTACCTGTACAGGTGCAACGGGTGCCATATGTCAGATGACGAAATGATCGCAGAGCAACGTGAAACGAAGTGCTTTTCTTAAGAACGCAACGCCCGGTCTGGGAATCGAACCCACGATCTCGCAATCGTGAGTGCAACACCTTAACCACTGAGCCAATATATATATTCATGTACAAATATGTATATAAACTTATATATAATTTTATGTTTGTGTGTCTGTTTGACTGTGTTCGTAATCTCTTCTGCTTCACAACCAGTGTGGTTTTCCTTTCAAGTCCTGGTAGGTTACCAGTCCGGCAAATGCTACCGGTAACATAACTACACGCTTTAAAAACCATAAGGCAATTTGTTCAATTAAAACTCTTCCAAGGCGTACCCTAGGGTGGCGCAGGGTGTGATCTCACCGAGATGGGCTGCAGAACATTTGAAGGCCTGTTCATGTGCAGAGCTTAGGCGGAAAGGCATGAGGTTGGCTGCAGACGTGTATATATAAGGATTTTTTGTATTAATGCAAACATAAATTATATTTATATGCTTTAAGTTACGAAACAATTTATCATGATGTTTTTTGAATTTTATTTTCCTATAGTTAAATAAATATTAGCATACTACTTCTCTTGTCATTTATAACTTTATATATATATATATATATATATATATATATATATATATATATATATATATATATATATATATATATGTGTGTCTGTGTGTGTGTGTGTGTGTGTGTGCGAAAATGTTGGATTCAGAAATTCAAGCGGCATTCAATGTAACTCTCTATGCATACACATATGGTGTGAAGGGCTTAAGCAAGTGTTATGAAAGATGAGAGGTTGTCAGCGTTTGTATCTACATTGAATAATTTAATTGACGATGCTCTCACGTGGGTCCATTATAGTACAAAGTAGTTATTTACCCGGCAGAGAAGGGAATTGGAACATACGAACGGAAGTGGAACAAAGAAAAGGTGTACGGGTGAACTGTAGTTAGGTAACTGGAAAGGGAATATGAGAAAGTTCTGGAAAAGGCGTATTAGAATTATGTGATGGTTTAATACTCAAAGGATGTATACTAAAAACTCTCAGAACAGGTTGCTGAAGCAGAAGAGATAAGATTAAAGGGAAGGTTTACCCTGTGATCATTGGAAACATCAAACTATGTTTTGCTGGCGTATTTTCTAAAATATGCCAATAGCTATTCTGAACAACATTGTTAAATAGCACAGATTATCGTCTTAGAACTGTAATAATTTTACTCACAATTCTGAAGGGTTGGAAGTTTATAATTAATACTACGAAATGTTAATATGGTCAAACAGTTTTAATCTGAGCAATATGGACAAATCGTACATCATAGTAAATTATATAAATGGATATGTGAAAGGAAAGGCTACAATTCTGCAAAATGAAAGGTAGCCGAAGATGTAGAGATTAAAAGACAGGTCTTCACAAATATAAAGAAAACGATTGCATATTTACATAATTGCATATATAATGAGTGAGCTCTTTTTGTTGCGCGGAAGAGGATCAGAGAAATATACCCTACGTTAAAAAGAATATTTCTCGATTAACAAAACAAGTCATGGGAAATTTCTCGTGGTAAGAATTAAGGACGTGATGATGGGTTTGCTTTGATATGGTATCTCATTAAAACACTGAAAATGCTTGGTGTCCCCAAATATGAAGTCCCGCTGATGACATCATCTATATAAAAGTGAAATACTCGGCAATCATAGTGGATCTGTAATTATTGAAAGCAATATGTTCGCGAAAGGCTGCAATCTGGAAAAATCGTTAGCACGTCGGACAAAAATGCTAACAAGTATTTCTTCTGGCTCTTTAGTTTCTGAGTTCAAAATCTCGCCGAGGTCAGCTACACTTTTTCAACCATTCGGGGGTCGAAAAAATAAGTACTAGTTGAGCACTAGGGTGGGTGTAATTGACTCGTCTTGTTCCCTCAAAATTGCTGGCTTTGAACCCAACAGCAGACCGGTGCCCATTCCAGAAGAATTTGATCTCGGTTAAATGGAAACCGAGTAACTGGCCTTATGACGCCCCAAGACTGTTTTCACACGTTTCCCCCACTCATATCGATCTTGCATAATGGTCCTCAGCTCCTGTACCCCTACAATGCCAGAATCCTCCAGCAAGTTGTCGATATAGGTCGTCTTCCTCCTTCCTCTCCTGCTTCTTTTTCTTCCCGCTGGTTGCCAGAGCATTAGTTTGTTAGCAATTTCATCGGTAGGTCTTATGCAGTGTCCAGCTAACCACATGTGTAGAATACGTGAATATATATATACATACATACTCGCCTCACGCACATACACACACAAACACACAAACACACACATGTTTGTGTGTGTTTAAAGTGCTTTCATGCGTATGTGTGGCATACGTGTATTAGTTCTCCTACGAAGTTTATATGAATATATGGTAACCCTTATTTGCACTTTGATGAAAG
>NC_142942.1:54288106-54300606 GCF_046866305.1 Octopus bimaculoides
TGGTGTCTGGGTGTGCATATGTTTATATGCATACAAACACACACACATACACACACATACATATCCGTACACCATTGTACACATATGTTTGTATATGTATAGTGACCCCGGAAAATAGCAAACAATGCCACATGAGTCAGTGTATATGTGTGTGTATTGATGTGTGTGTATATATAGATATATGTGTATGTGTACATGTATGTTTTGTTTCTATTTGTTTCGGTCGTAAGACTGCGGTTACACAACTTGTGTGCTTATACTAGTATGTATGTATGTATATATGTATGTATGTATGTATGTATTAATGTATGTGCGTACGTATTCACTGTCTGATTTGAATTTTAGAGTTTATTTGACTGACCTTCCGCGCAGAAGGAAGATTGTAAAGATAGAAAAAAAAAACCTTTTAGAATATTGTTCTTTTCTTCATTCTTTGTACACCTAATAACCCTTGAAAACTTAAGAAGGTCTTGTAGATTTATATAGTTCCATATATCATCTGTAGCATATGAATTATGGAGCAACGTTCTGTTTTTCGAGAACAGAACGGGATTGGTACACATCCCGTAGCTCTATAATAACCCTTTTTACTCTAAACGTTAGTCCTGCAATTTTGGGTGGGGGCTGGTCGATTCCTGGTACTTCGTCGACCCTGATTCAGATTCTTTTGATTCATCAGTCTTAAGAAGGTCAACCTTATTGGTTTTATGTTTTAGTATTAGTATTATTAGCATTAGTATTATGTTTTAGTGTTCGTACTGTATTGTATATTGTCGGGTCATTTGTGAGGTCTCTGATGAGTATTACCGGTAACATAGAATCCAGTTCAACCTATTGCATGGTCGAATCATCAGCGACTAAACCGGCAGCTTCGCTAGACATGCCTGATGAAGAGTGTTGCTAGAAATCCATCAGGACAAAAACAAGACCTGTCAAAAGGACGGATGACCCTATTGTAAGTTCAACGACTATCTAGTTATCTCAGAAATTGCGGATTGGTGTCTGACGTGGCGTGCTGGAAGACTACTGGGAGTGAGGTAGACAACCGGTGTTGATTTGTTCACGTCCTTGTAAGTTTGTAGTTCGGTAAAAGTGAACGATATTATAAAAATAAGTACTGGAGACGATTTATTTCAAATAAATTACACTGGAAGCAATGTCCCAACATGGCCGCCACATTGCAATGACTTAAACAAGTAAAGAGATAAAATAACATTTTTAATTTGTTGCTAAGATTTCTGTGCGTTCCTTCAAGAGAGGGAGAGAGAGAGAGAGAGAAGCAGGGAGGAGTGTATGTGAGTGAAAAAGAGAAAAAGAAAGAAAGAGAGAGAGAGAGAGAGAGAGAGAGAGAGAGAGAGAGAGAGAGAAAGAGAGAGAGAGGTGCGGCGAGGTGATAACGTGTTCAACGTTTCTTAATTTTATTAGCTATCAATTCTGATTTTATTTTCTTATCGCAATCTTGAACGAAGTACTTGCCGGGCTATTTTCTTTGTTAGAGATGTTACTTCAGTGCTGTAATCCAGATTACAGAATACAGAATTAAGGTTTGACCGTCCTATAATGTGTTAAAGAGATTACGATATTCATCTGTTTGATCAGCCAAGCTTTGAATTTTAAATGAAATGTTGTTGACTTCAGAAGAACACATTTATCTTACTTGTCACTAGCTACATGGACATTACCGTCTGCTTATACCTGGTGGTTGACTATAAAGTTGTAGAGTGCATCGTTATTTAGTAATAGCAAAATTGTTAATAATAAATTTGCGAAGATTCGTGGCTTAGCGGTCGGGTCGTCGCACTTACGATCACAAGTTTGTGATTTCAATCGCATGACTCTGCAGTGTTATTAGTTTTGTTATTGTTTTTTGCTCTTGAGCAAAATACTAAATATTATGTTGTTCCTCCTCATACCCCGAGATGGACTGGCATCTCATCCAGGGGAATGTATTGATACCAGTCTCCTATACTCAATGAAACCCGCGTAACTAGACCTACGAGTCCTAAGCCTAGAGACAGTAGTCTCCTGAGGGTGTAGGATCACGATAAAAAAATTTGAGATATTCTGTGTAGATTCAGATAATTTAGTTATATAACTCATTTCACATTTAATAATCCTTCAGCCTGTCCATTAAGATGTTTGGATTTAAGTTTATCTCTAGATGATTGATAGCCTACAGACGTTTGCCTAAAATAGCATCGTTTAGGTTAAGATTATACATATCGATCAAGCATGCATCTGTTACGGTGGTAACTCTAGTTTAAACTGGTTAATTTCGATTGGGGATGAAGGAAAGTTAAACTGATAACTATGCGGATTTTGTCCAGCTACTGTAAATTTATATCTAATCTTAAACAGACGATAATGTTCTCTAAAAGTTTCAACAAATTTTAGTCACGATTAAATTTAAAATTATTCACAGCTTGATGTTTCTTTTCTTTACGATTGTATTTATTCACAATTATATCTGAGCGTACAAATTTATTTATAGTTTACTAAGCCGCATGTGGAGACTGTGTTTGCAGTATTGTTTAATTTCTGGTTTATGTATGTTACTGTATATTCAATTTAATTTAGATACTTATATAGAAATATTCGTATGCAATCTTACCTGCATTCTGTTAGTACAGCTTTTCTACAATACATGTCAACCTTATATGAACCGTAGTTACATGCGACCCAATATCGAACTGGCCACTACGATCAACCGGCTTGACATCGTAGACAAATTCTTTTGCCAAAGCTTCTTGTCTACCCAAGCCTCGTTAGTAAATTTGGGTAAATAAGAATTGTACAGAAGATCGTCGCATGGGCTGTACTTCTAACTCAAATGCTCATCTTGTTCACAACTGAGTCAGGCTGAGTGCCCACCTGTCTGTTAAATATTCGACTGCATCCTTGGTTTGTGGCATGCGCGAGATTTTGCTGCTATTTCTAGCAAATTGAAGGACGCCATAGAGATTCTCCAGTTGCGTCACATAGCTAAGAGATTGTCGAGCTGCCTCACATTTTGCTAAGAATCTTTCTCTGGACTAGAATCAATAAATCTGTCCTATTAGTCTTCAATTAGTGACAAACTATTTACTGTCTATTCCATATTCCATATTCTCATGAAATATTAAATAATTTCTGTTTAACACTATATAAGGGTAAATATGTAGGCATATTTGAGAGTAAGATTATCCACACTACTGCTACAAAATCAAAACAAACGAAAAACATCCCAGGATTTCTGATATGCATGCCTTTTAATATTTTTAGCGATATTAGTGATATATATTGTTATTTCGCTTAGGCATAGCGATATAGCCTGATGATAGAACTTAGTATATACGTATGGTTAAGAAAAAAGCCTCAGTCCAGTACAAAGCAGTAACAAGAAGCTAAAATGACTTTCATGAATTTCATTAGTTTACAACTGTTTCTGCTGTAACTATGTGGGCTTGTCTACCACCCTATAGCTTCGTCAGAGCGTCAAGAATGAAGAAAAGAAGGAAACAGAAAGCGTTTATTAGGGTCATGCAGATTTTTCTAAATAAGGATTCTAGCCAGATTGACAATTAACGATTAACAAGCTAAGGAGCTGGTGGATAATTCCGTACAGTTTCTTTCATAGTCTTGGATTCTGTCACTTTCTACCTATCTCTACTCCCAGCTATATTTTTACGTTTTCTTTTTTACTTATTCTTATACCAATCTTTATACATCTTACATACATTTTATATATATATATATATATATATATATATATATATATATATATATATATATATATATATATACATACACATAGATAAATGGCAATTTCTGTCTGTTTGTGGCTGTGTGTGTTTGTGAATTTGTTCCTTTAACTCCTCCATAACTATTCAACCGATTTTGATGAAACTTGTCACTTACGCACTTGGAATTTAAAAAAAAAAATTATTATTATTATTCAGGTAACTGCTTGGAATCGAACTCCGAATCTTGGGGTTAGTAGCCCGCGCTCTTAACCACTACGCCATATGTTCGTTCTATTCCATGAAGTGACCTCAATAATAATAATAATAATAATAATAATAATAATAATAATAATAATAATAATAATAATAATAATAATAACAACAACATCGTAAAATACCTTAGGAATGAGAACGCAGGTTCGAAATTTCCCCAAGACACCTGATGAAGGCTGGAGGGTATATCAGCCGAAACGTTGTGTTAACAACAAACAAGATGAGGACAAATATCCGTCAAATGTAAATAATGTAAATAAGGAACTTCAATCGTTAGTTATTTCGAAAACTGTAGTTTTAAATCAAAATATATAACCAGGTAACGAACCACTAATCCCTAAGATTACTGGCCTTGTGCCAAAAGTTGAAACCATTATTATTACTAGTATCTTAATAAAATTAATCTGATATTATTATCGGGTCTGTTAGGTTGACACAGATGGTAAGGTACTGAGCAGTAAATAATTTCGTTGATTAATGACGAGTTCAAATCCTGCCAATGAGCTTCGACAACTTATCCCACCGTTGGTCTGCAGGAAATGTTTTTCTATATTCATTTTAATAGAATACAGCTGATCCAACACATTACATGCATTTGTATGCGTAGGTGCAAATTATCTTATGCAAAGGATATTTATACACAGCACAACAAAACCCACGCGACGTAATGGGCAGAAACGTCAACAACAGCAAGACTCTTCGCTTGATATATAGGATTGGGCAACATTTATTTCGTTCTGGTGATCATTCGCAATTTTTCCAAGGCAAGTTTTTTTTATTTTATGTCTTATTCACTGCGTGAATTCGTCATGCTCCAAACGTGTGATACCTTTGTTATTCTCAGAGATCTTTTTTTCAGATATGCATTTTTACGACCATTTTCTGTTCGTATTGCTAAATGCTGACATCGTCTCCAGTGAATTAAATCATAATTTTTTTCTTATACAACCTATTTCTGACAAGGACTAGGAAGCCAGGGAAAAAAAAAACAAAAACAAAATGATTGATGGTTTCATCACACTCCTCGTTTTTTCTCAATATTCGTGGTTCTTTTTAAAAAATTATCTAATTTGTCTTGGTCTTGTCTGTTTGAGTTCGTGGTGATGTTGAAGATTTTCTTGTCAAAGTGTTGAGCGTAATGTTATAGAATTCTGTTTAAAATTCAAGTTTTGAGCGCATTAAAGTTTTCTGTTCTTGCTTCTCAATTCTCTATTAGAAATAGCAGCTAAATCCCACTGAAATTACATTAAAGCCTACTGTTCTATATTTAAGAGGTGAAGAATTATTTACATTTGTCGTGTGGTGAAGTGTGGTGTGTTTTGTGATGGCATGGTGTGGCGATGTTTGGTACGTTGTGTTGTGATGTGGTGGTGTGTGATGTGGTGGTGTTGGGGTGTGGGCATGTATGCATATACATACATGTACATACTTATATATGTATATATTGGGTTGGCAACTAAATTTTGGAATTTATTGCATTTTTGGAATCTATTTTTTCGAGAATTCTATTTTTGAGTCCAATTTTGTTTTTTTCTAGTTAATTTTAGTTAATTTTTGTTTATTTCCAGATCATTAAAATGGAATGTCAAGTTAAGAAAAACGAGCATATTCCACACCTCCTTCTTTTTGCCTTTAATCAAAGTTCTAAGGCCGCAAAAGCTGCTCGCAACGTTTGTGATGTGTATGGAGAGGGTGCCATGAATGAAACAACCGCTCGTGATTGGTATGCCAAGTTCAAAAAATGGAAATTTTAACCTCAAAGACGCACCTCGTTCTGGCCGTCCAGTTGAGTTCGATGAAGAGCGATTAAATTAACTTTTGCACGGCGTGTATGTATGTATGTATGTATGTATGTATGTATGTATGTATGTATATGTGTGAGCATGTGTGTGTATGTGTGTGTGAATGTTTGTTTGTGTGTGTGTTTGTGTCTGTTTCTAAAAACCTCCACCAACACTTTTAGTAAAACTTCTTCAGTAAATAAAATCAGACGACACACTACATATGTACCGAGATTATTATTTCACCCATCAGTCTAAAACTTTATACCTGAAGTTACATCTTCAAAAAGATGTAGAGCTACCAGATAGCATATACATATATATTAGTAAACAATCCGTTCTGTACCAAACCAAATGTATATCTGACATATTTAAACAATATAAAATTAAGTGAAACTTCGTGCAAGCTTGTTTACCAAACAGCTTACTATACGAATGCATATTGAATGTAAGCTCGGCAAAAACATACATCATACATTAGCTTATTATACAGAATGATATTTGTATGATATATGATATGACCACTACATAGAACGCTTACATTTCTGTACAATATTCCGTAACTGTAATTCCTTTATCATGTATATATTCTCCTTGCGGGTTAAAATCGTAGCTGTCAGCATCCAACTCGGGTGTTGTGATTTATGACTGTTATTTATATTAATACCGCAGTTTTAGTTTAAATCTTATACCGATAAGATTTTTATAAGAAACGTGAAGTACGTAATGTAGCTGTGTTCTATGTGTAGCTTAAATTAACACTGCTGAAATAAAAGCTGTTATCCATTATTCATCGCCAAAATATTTGTATATTCGTAGAAACACGCGCGCGCGCGCAATGCACATACACGAACGCAAACGCGCACACATACACACACACACACACACACACATTCACACACACACACATAACCTGTATATATACATGTATATACATTTATATATATATGCTTGAAATGCGATACACCAGTTATGCACATATGTGGGTGCGTGTGCATGTAAACATATATGTATGTATATATATATATATATATATATATATATATATATATATATATATATATATATATATATATATATATATATATATATATATATATATGTAAACATACATATAACTTATACATATATAGCATGACACACACGCACACACACGCACACACACGCACACACACGCACACACACACAAGCATACAGCGGTGTGTGTATGTGTGTGTATGCATATGTGTATAATTTGCCGACTTGTTTATGTGTATACATGTGGTGTGTATACGTCTTTGTGTGAGTTCTAAGAGCTAATTGTAATTTATCACATTCTGTCGTGTTTCGATAGTCAACTTTGCGTTGCGTCGCAGCAGTTCCTATGATTAGATTCATTGCTCAGTGTAGCTATTATTCCTTCGATTTCTAAAATGAGATTTGGTTTACCAAAATGTCTAAATAGCCGAAAACAGAATAAAAGAATTAGGTATGTTAAATCAGAAAAAAGAAATTCTAAAGTAGGTGAGAGTAATAATAGTCATCATAATTCTTTCGAATTTTGGGCAAAGACCAGGAATTTTAAGGGGAGTAGGAAGTTGATTACATCGACCCTAATACCCAAGTGGCACTTCTTTTATCGACCCCGATAGGTTAAAAGACAAAATTGACCGTATATTACGTATATTACGTTATATATTTCATATCCATGAGGCAACTGAAAGTTAATATTTAGTCGTGTTAGTTAAACACTTCAAATATTAATATTTATGATATAAAAGTACTTGTTTGTGGAAGTCAAATTGTCTGTTGTTACATTATATGTAATATCGAGTGTGTAAACCATATGATATTACTGTATCTTAAGGTAGTGGAGTGAAGTAAGTCGATGGTTTTCTCTTCAAATTTGTTTGATAGTTAGGCGTTATCGAATATTTCTGTAGAAGAGGTTGAAAATTTTTCTGATGAGCTATGGGGGCAGTTTGCAGTATATGGCGTTACATTAATGCAAGAATTATTCATTGGGACTTCTGGATGGTTTTCCATAATCTAGTTGTTAAAGGCCAAATTCTATTGTAATAAATTTCTGAGTAATTACACCCAAGATGTGTAATCCTATATTATCGCTTACATCTGCACTGACATATGACACGAAACATACGACATTTATATCAAAGCAATATGTTGGGTTAGATGTTTTGATCCAGGAGAAGTTCTTATCGTGTTGTGGAGTTTTCTAACCTGAATCCTTATATCTATATCTCTATAATCTATTTGATTGCTGTACTTTGCAAATTACAGGGCACTGATTAGTAGGGCTTTAAGTTTAGAGAGATAATAATCATTAATGTCGAGTTGAGTAAATCTAATGATGTACTTACCGATACTACTGAATCATCTAATGAAATCATCATGATTGTTCCACTGTCGTATGTTGGCGGTGTTCCTAATATTATTGCTAATATTATTTAGAGTTTTCCTACAGTCTACTCTTACCTCGGATTTAATTAGATTACTCAACATTTAAGGTTAGATACAAAGCTTTTCTTATAGTTCACAATCAATACAAACGCTTGGTGCTTACAGGCTTAAGGTTAGTTGTTGCTGATGTAATCAGCTCCAGCACTTGAATACTATTTACCTGATACGAAAAAGATGGAAAACGAACTTAACAGTTACTCCATCTGAGAATATAAACGGCCGTAAATGAACTGCGCAATTCAATCCTGCTATGCACCGAACATACCAGCATGCATGTATTCCTGCATGCATATACATGTGTAAATTTATGCGTGCATCTATCTATCTATCTATCTATCTATCTATCTATCTATCTATCTATCTATCTATCTATCTATCTATCTATCTATCTATCTATCTATCTATCTATCTATCTATACCGGTGGTCGCTACAGTTGTTGCCAGTGTTGCATGGAATTTTTCGAGATGTTTCATTAAGGGAAAAAGCCTTATGATCAAGTTCGATGAATTAAGACTAACATGTACCCACAAGACCCGAAAGAAATCCCTATATTATAAGCCGGTATAATGATCTTACCTGGAGTATTATTGTTGAGAGTCGATGTTGATATCATGTTAATTTAATCATACAAAATTAAGTCAATTTGAATTGAATTGTTAGTACCATATCTTAGTTACACTCACTATGTTAATTTTAATTCTTAATTGGAAAATTTACGCCGATTTTTATATTTAATACATTATAGGTTATTGAATATATTAATTGTAAACAAACCACAGTAATTACAATTTTATACATAATAATTAGCAACAAATATGTTAGTAAATTAAATTAATAACTTAAATAATAATAGCTCTGACAATTTCATCATTAATTACTAATTAGATCTTGAATTAATTTTTATATGCTTATATTAACGGAATTTATGTAGGATAACGTATTTTAGTATTTGCTAATATACTAATTCTTCTTTCATTTTTCTTCACTTTATTACTTAGAGAACCAGTTTCAATAGCCGTGATTATTATGTAACAAAAAAATCAACCTTTTATTGCTTGATATGGTTGCACCTATATTTTTCATGGATGAACCAAATCACGTTACAATTCAGTTCCTTATTCCCGTTTAAGTATAAATATAAGCGAAATAAGCGAAACAGAGATTAAAAAGCGAGGTACCTTTTGATAAGTCACCTGACGAGGCACATTTGCACCGAATATTGCACCACAACTAGTTGTACAGAGTCTCACCCACGGGAGACCGACGCATTATGGGTCAAAACGATCGTAATTATTGATAAAACAATCTCGTGATATTAACTGGATGTTCAATTTTTATTCCTCACGGTGCACGTTTTCAAACTGACACCCAAACACACCAAAATGTTCGCAATGGAGCTTCCGGCGCGAATGCCAAGCAGTACAGCATGTCGTTTACAAATTTCTGGCAGAGTGAATTGCGTCAAGGTGCTGTTTTTCTCACAGACGGTGCCCTGCTATACTGCTTAGTCGACAGAATCCAAAAGAAACAGTGTGCATGTACGAAATCTGAAAATATAAAATGGCGACAATTTACACATACCCTATACACACACACACACACACACACACACACACACACGTACACACATCTATATACATTGCTTAGGCATTGTAAGACTAATGACCTTGTGTAGAACTCAATATACTTGTGTTTCAGAATGAAGTGTTAGTCGAGTAGAAACTGGTAATAGATGACACAGGAATAAACGATTATCTTATGAACTTCATTGGCTTACAGCTGTTTCTGCTTTATGGAGCCTCGAATATGAGGTGCGATTTATAAATTGCATCCGATGAAGCTATAAAGTGTTTCTCAGACACTCAAATATGAGTCCACTGCATCTTATGGCAGGAACAGCAGTAAGCTAATAAAGTTAATAAGATAATCCTTTATTTACTTGGGAAGCAAGCTTCTTAACACACAACCACGCCTCCGTGTATATATATATATATATGCAGGTGTGTTCGTGGTTGACACCCATCACCCCTTTTCAACCGGTGGTGAGGGACAAATTGAAAGACACACCACACACGCATATATACAGAACGAACTGTCAATTTCCGTCTACCAATTCCTCTCAAAAGACTCAAGTGGAACCGAGGCTATATATATACATGTATACGACGGGTTTCTTTCACTTTCCATCAACCAAATCCACTCACAAGGCTTTAGTTGAACCGAGGCTATATTAAGAGATACTTGCTCATGGTGTCATGCAGTGCAATTGAATACGGAAACTTGTGGCTGGTAAGCAAACTTCTTACCCAACAGCCACCAGCTTCCACAGACTCCTACGGGCTACCATACATTACCCTCTTCCAAATTCCACTCATCAAATACTGGTGAACCAGACCTTACAAAAGAAATGACTTGTCCAAGTACATTCCTGTAGAATCGACCTCGGAAACCACGTGGCTGCAAAACAAGCTTCTTATCCATGTAGCCATGGCTGCACTAAATACAGAGGCCGTTTTGATCATTTAGAGAAAAATAAATCTTTTATATCATCGTTGTTATTATTTTTTTTTTATTGTTATTGTTCTCACACGATCGTTGTTTATTTTCTTTTTAGAGTTACACAATTTATATGAAAGGCAGTCTATTAAACTGGAAAAAGAGAATTAAAAAAAAGCACAAAATTAAAAAAAAAATTCCCTAATATCTCGCTAGTATGCCGATCCTTAGCAATATTGAAAAAAAAAGCTTTTTAGAGAGTAGCGAGCAAATCTAAGAAGGAGAAAAGACAGAGAAAATGAGAAAGAAAGAAAGAAAGAAAGAAAGAAAGAAGAGAGAGTACTGTTGCTTATTCGATTTGAACTTGTTCTTAGTATTCTATTTGTGTGTCTTAGCAAGAAAAAAAATTATTTCATAAGATAAAATATTCTTTTGAGGAAAGCAGACAACTTTAGTGAAAAATAAAAGAATCAAAAAATAAATTTAGTTAGAGAAAAAAACTAAAAGCAAACAAACAAACAAACAAACAAACAAAAAAGACAAGCTTCACGTAGCCAAAAGAAAAACAAAAAGGAAAATAGTAAATTTAGTGAAGAAGAAATTATGACAAAAAAAATAATAATAATAAAAATTAAACGTGCGTAAAAAAGAAAGTAAAAAGAACACATAGCAATCGAAAGTAACAAAAATATATTAAAAAAAACGACGAACGGAAGAAAACAAATCAAAAACGAAAGAAATTGCTATCAACGAGGCTTTAGTCCGAAAATAATATCTTTGAAAGAAGATCATAGAAAGATGCAAGAATATCGCATAAAACAACAACAAACAAGAAGAAGAAGAAGAAAGAACCATCCTCTTCCTCCTCCTCTTCTGCATCATCATCATCTTCACCATCATTATCAGCAGCAACAACAACAATGAAGAAAAGAATGCAAAGCGTTTAAAGTCGCCACTCTGTAAATCTGCCACTTCATTAAAAAATGTCGTATTAGCAATTATTCTAATTGAAACTAACGAAAGCAAATTGAAGGAAAAACAAGAGGCAAGCAGTAACAGCAAACAGTAGCAGTAGTAGTAGTAGCGGTGGTAGTAGTGGTAGTAATAGCTAGCATCATCATCACTATCGCCATCATCAGCATCATCGTCGTCCTAGTCGTCGTCGTCCCCTCCTCTTCGTTATCTTCATAATCGTCGACGTCGTCACCATCAGTATCATCGTCGTCGAAGTCGTCACCATCATCGTCATCATAGTCATCATCATCATAGTCATCATCATCATCATTATTATCACCACCGTCATTATCATCGTACTATTCAATATCACCACCATCACCACCACCATACCACCACCACCACCACCACCACCACCATACCCCCCATCATCATCATCATTGGTCATCGTCGTCGTCGTCGTCCTCCTCCTTCTACTGCCCCTCCTCCTCATCACCTACACTATATTCATCAAACTCATCGTCATCGTCATCATTATCAACACCATCACCATCATTAATGTTATCATCATCATCATCATCATCATCATCATTAAACAGAGACAACAGTAAACGGCAGCAGGGGTTACAACAAAAGCAACAACATTGATTCAGGTTATTAGAGGGTGTCTCTGTAACCGCTCAACCTGCTAGAAGTAGCAGCCAAATTCCCATCAGAGTTTACCTTACGAGGATCCTATACATAGCATTATATCTACACAAACGGACAGGATGGTCGCGGCTGGAACCTGGCAATAAGCAATATCAAACATTG
>NC_142942.1:54303106-54313106 GCF_046866305.1 Octopus bimaculoides
AAAGAAGCAATATTATTGATATGCAAAAAAAACGCTATATATAACGATACCAATTACATATATAATGATTCTAGTATAAGTATAACTATATATGTAACCCAAATTTTTTAACAACGTTACAGATCAATTTAAAGTGATCGTAAAAAAATATATCTTTAGAATTCCAATTTCAATATATTTTTTATAAAAAAAAATGTCGATCTGATTGTTTATTTTTTAACATCGACTTTGCCATAAAATTCACAGCACACTTTCTGCATCTTTTATTCACTGAGGTCAAATCTCTTTCCCATTTACTGTCTCTATCTTTAAACTTAGAATCACCTCTTTGTCACTTCCTTCCGCCAGTCTAGAAATTATAATTTTAAAGAAATGGACGAAATATTTTCCTCATTACAGTAAGGAGAAGAAATCATAGCATTTTCACATTTCAAAATTTTATAACTTTCGATTTTTCTCATACATGTTTAAAAGTTATTAAATGATTTAAAGTTATTTCACTATTTATTTAGTCCGGTCTATCGCTGTGTGAATGTTGGGAAAGGACGAATTGGAGGAAAAGCAAAAATCTGCATCTATTTCTCGCACTATCTCTGTGTATATTCATTCCTGCTTGCAAGCAAACATGCATTCATAATCATATATGCACATGCATATATATATATACATACATGCATACGATCATACAAAACCCTTTTTATATTTTTATATATACATATATATATATATATATATATATATATATATATATATATATATATATATATATATATATATATATATATATATATTTGTTTGTGTGTGTTTGTGTTTGCCCACCACCATCGCCTGACAACCGAAGTTGGTGTCTTTACGTCCCCGTAAATCAGCGGTTCGGCAAAAGAAACTATTACCTGGTATTTAAATATTTCAGTGTCAGAACATCTTCTTCAGGGAATTTACGGAGGACAGTTGTTGATAACTGATTTTTCTGCTTTGGAGAGAAATCAGTAGAAAAAATCTAGCGGCAAAATCAGCTCTCAGTAGGGTTCTTGAAGAACCTTATCATTGAAATACCAGCTAATAGTGTTAACCATCAAACTGCATTATTAATCTTTATAACTTGCATTCTTTTCACTTACATATACAGATACGCACACACGCACACACGCAGAATCACTCTCACCAGCTACACACACACACACACACATATATATACACACACATATATATACACACACATACAGGCTTGAATAAAGCGATACTGTTAAATTTATGATAAGCGAGTTGCAATGTCCGACATTTTGAATGTCTCAATTAATGATTGCGTTTACATATGTTGACGTCATATTAAACGAAAAACTAAAAATTATTAATAGAGAGAAATAGAAACGAGTTATCAATGTTCAATTGGGAATACTTGTTTTGAAATGAAAACTTCTGGTCATATGATCAAACAAATTGAACTGAAATATTCTCCTTTGTTCAGTTTAATCCTTTTTCTTTAGGTCTCACGAGACCAGGATTTATGTCCAGTTTACAAAGCGGTTATGACTGATTAAACATTTTCTTGTAGATAGAATTCTAATCTTGCCGGAGGATTAGCGTCTCAAAGATGGACTGATACATTGTTTACTGCTGTAAATTTGTCGGCTTTTTCTCTTGATATATATAGATATGTGTGTATATATATATATATATATATGCATATACGTATATATATATAAATCTGTATGTGTATGTACACATACACAAACACACACACGCTCGCGCGTGCACACACAGACTGAGAGAGAGAGAGAGAGAGAGAGAGAGAGAGAGAGAGAGAGATACACACACGATGCTTATGTTTTTAAGTTTTTCTAGCGGTATTCTTTTACTTCTTTCAGTCATTCGACAGCGGCCATGCTGCAGCACTGCTATTAGTCCAACAAATCGACCCCAGGACTTATTCTTTGTAAGTCTAGTACTTATTCTATCGGACTCTTTTTGCCGAACCACTACGTTACGGTAGCGTAAACATACCAACATCGGTTGTCAACCGATGGTGGGGGACAAACACAAATACACACACACACACACACACACACACACACACACACACACACACACACACACACAAACACACACACACACACACACACACACACACACACACACACACACACACACATATATAGGACGCGTTTCTTTCAGTTTCCGTATCTATCTATCTATCTATATATAGATAGATAGATAGATAGATAGATAGACATGGTGTTTCAGCAGTTTCTGTCTATCAAATGCCATTGACAATGCATTAATCTGCACGGAAATTTGGCAGAAGACTCTTGCTGCATGCTGTGAGAATCGAATAATGAAAGACTTGTTTGCGAAACTAGCTTTTAACCATTCAGCTCTGGCTTTATTTATTTGTAGCTTAGACCATAAAGAGACGTAATACAGTGCTTTGAGTAACCACGTTTCGCGCTTCCTGTGGGAGAAATAACGGAAGCAGCTACAAAGTAAAGCGACAAAGTTTATAATTAAGGACAATTAATTTTCTTATCTGGAATGTATATTACTTGAATTTTAGATTACATTTGGTCGGCGGTAATGGATTACGGAATAGTTAGGGGCTGATGGATATGTGGCTTGTACCGTGTCAGCTACGGAACACTGAAGTTGTCAGCACTGAGACGTAGAGGGAAGATTCAACTGGTCACTTGGGTAGCTAGAAATAGCAGCCAAACCTTACTTAAATTTCGTCCAGGAATCATAAAAATGATTGTTTTAACTTTTGGCGCAAGGCCGGTTATTTTTAAGGAGTGGGGAGGTTTGTTATCTCGACTCCAGTACTTGACTGGTGTTTATTTCATCAGCCCCGAAAGGATGAAAAGCAAACTCGACCTAAGTGGAATTTGAACACAGAACGTAAAGACGGACGAAATGCTGCTAAGCACTTTGCTCGATGTATAAACGATTCTACCATCTCGCCGCTTTAAAGTCATCAAACATAAAAGACAGAATCATCGTAGTGTAGTCACTGATATACTCTAATTTAAAAAGAAAAAGACAACACAATGATCACGGTTTAAACGCTTTTGATCGAAAGACTTCTTAGGGCTAACTTGGGGCTATACCATAACAATAAGAACCAGCCCACTTTGGTACCAATAATTATTTAAAATAAATTAAGCTTAGTATTGGAAACTGCACGAATGCTGTAAATTTACGAGTATTTCATGAATTTGAGAAGAAAACGATGAGCTCTCCCTGGCTGACTTAAATTGCACGAAGTCGATGTTTTCAAAAGCACTCCCCAACCCAACATTATAAGAGTCATCAAATTATGTTGGCAATATTGGTTTTTATCTCTCTTTGAAATAATATTTGTAAAAAATTTGAAATTGCATTTGTAAACTATTTTTAAGTTTCAAGTATCGATTATGTCAAAATACTGTCCAGATGTTGCTAATATCGAAATTTATTACATCAACAAATGCTATGAGAAATACAAATCAAAATGTTTTCTTTCTCGCCTTGAGAGTCAAAGCGGCGTGTTAAGTGACTTGACCACGAATATCTTGCATTATGCTTCTGTCTCCTTTAAGAAAGATCTGTCAAAACAGATATCAGTTGATCGCAAATATTTTCATTAAACGTCGTCGTACTTAAATTTTAACCGTGGAAACGAATTTTATTGCATTGAAGTTGCCATTTAATAGTCAAAGACATAAATTTCTTTTTGCTCAACAGTTTATGAATTTGTGGTAAACTGCTGACAAGAGTAGTTCGCAACGGGATTTCGATTCTAAGTGTTAAAGCTACTTAACTTCTTTGACGTTACGTTAAGTGGATACACAAAAAAAAAAAGGGAGAAAAAGAGCATTTCAGTATCCTGTTATATCCTCGAAAACTTGATACACGTGTCGCCTTAAAATGAAACGAATTGATTATAGATTTATAACTGATAATGCACCGACTCACATAGGTTCAACACTAAACATTTAATCTCAGATTTGTTATTTAATGAAGTATTGCTTCTCTCTCTCTCTCTCTCTCTCTCTCTCTCTCTCTCTCTCTCTCTCTCTCTCTCTCTCTCTCTCTCTCTCTCTGTCCAAGTTTTTCCATCTATTGTCAGTAGAAACATATTTAACTATTTACTTAATAGCAACTGCATTAATCTCACCAATCTGGGAGAGCTTACAAAGGCACTGGGTACTGCCATCGGTGTTTTCCCTCGAAGCTGCGCGCTTGTATACGTGATCATGTTGACTGAAATCGGAATGTTTTAATTGAAGAAATTTGAGCAATAGTTACTTGCTTAGGTGTGCACATACTCTGCAAAGAAAGACAAAACTTTGCTCATGATATCACATTTTTGCACACATCAATAACGAAATCTATCCACTCCAACGTCAATCGACGAAATATAACGAGAGAATAAAGGAGTGTCTTCACAATCGCTGGACATTGTAGAAATAGTTAACGAATCCAATGACATTATGTCCTATCGTCTTAAAAAGGACACCTTGGGAAATGTAATTCTAGATATACAGAGAAACAGAAATGGGTTGAACATTCTTGATCATACATGTGATCTGTAAAAATTAAAGAAGGAAAACGATAAAATATCAGCAAGGACTAATAAGTAATCGCTTAGCTACATAGCTGTCAGTGGTCCAGAGAATTTAACACTTATGTGGTTGTAAGTGTGATATAAGTCAACTTTATGCTGTAAACGGCATCATCAATTATTTCGTTGGCTTGCTGTGATGTATTAAATTTCTCTAGTAAGGAGAAAAAATATCTCCAACAGAGCATTGCTCTGTCCATTATAAGCTGTGCCACTTACAAGCTTAACCCTGCAGACACCGGATATACGTACCAACCTTACGAATTTTTGTCATTAAAAGAGATAGAAAGAAAGAGAGAGAGAGAGGGAGAGGGAGAAACAGACAGACGACCAGTGAGAGAAAACCCACAACAATGAAACGAACAATTAATTTTATTTAAAATGGAAGAGTAAGGACGAAAATATCTCTTGTTAAAGAATAAAAGAAAAACACAACAGCGGGTGGATTAAATAAAGACAAAAATAAAGAAAGTATTCAACGGTACTGAAACGTAATTGAGTGGTAACAGTGTTGTACACATGAAATAATAATTCCATTTAAAAATATAATAGAAATCGAATAAAGAAATAGTTCTAATGTTTCGTACGCATTCAAATCATTCAATTATGTAAACATACACATTTGGAAACCTAATAGCATGTCTCAGGTGGAATGTAAGGAACTCGTTTAACATTAATAATAGACGTTTTCAATAGTGAATGAAAAGTGAAGCAAAATGAGAAATAAAAAATATACATTCATCTCTATATAATCTCTCTCCATCTATCTATTTTCTATCTCTGTCTATCGACCTATGAGTCAGTCTGTCTGTGGGTCTCTTTAGTTAAAAACTATTTCACTTTATTTATTTATTTATTTATTTATTTCAAGTACTCGAATTCTGATAAACCAATATAAATCTCGTATATGAATGACAGCTATTTTTCATCGCTTATCGTTGCAAAATGATCGTGTTTTAATGTAAATTCACGTCTGGACTTACGAACAAAAGATATCGGATCAATTGGACAAAGTTTCCACTGTTCATATTCTGCAATGCTATTGAAGTATCTCTTTGCTAATAGTCAAGACACTTATCTCTATCTGTTACACAACTTTCAGATTCATTCTATGAAGATTTAATTGACGATCAGTGTGTAACGAAGGTGTGTTTTTTGTGTTCGTGTTCATAAATAGAACGCAAAATGTTCTATTTATCATCGTTAAAAAAGATGCCGTGGCGACAAACAACAGAAAAAAGATATTTTGCGTGAAGTGAGGCAGTTCAGAAGTTTGTGTGAGATGTGTGTCAGAAATGACAGTAACTGAGTGGCGTAAATTCTTGAAGCTAGTGGCCCTAAGCTGTTTTGCCACCACGGTCGATATCGTCGTCGTCATACAGCTGAAGTTGAGTGGCATACGATTGAGCAGCCATTAGTCTTGGTTGGACTGCGACCATTGACTTGTCATCAGTTTACTCGTCTTAATATAGTCATTGGTCTGGCAATGGAGAGGCACCAAAGACAGAATTGTTAATGACATTCATACATGTTAAGTCTTTCTTTTATTTCACTGGTCAAACTAGCTACTGATAGAAAAAAGGAAATTCTTAATTTCTTAATCAGACGTGAATGGGTCAGTCGCTTGTTGATGACATCAATTCTTGACAGAATTCTGTTTTTTTTGTTTGTTTCCATATGGACATAGTGGTTCGGGTTCGATTCCTTGGCTGTAAGTTAGTGATTGGGATTTTGCCAAATATTCTTACTACAAGTTATCGCTAAAATAGTCCGTCCATTTACTTGAAAATAGACAGCGCCAGGCTGGAAACTCGATTTTATAAGCAGCATCAGTAATGTCAAATTTATATCTATCTATCTATCTATCTATCTATCTATCTATCTATCTATCTATCTATCTATCTATCTATCTATCTATCTATCTATTTATATATATATATATATATATATATATATATATATATATATATATATATATATATATATATATAACAGCATGAGCAGGATTGGAACAACTTTAATCGTTTCTTTGCTCAGTAAGAGGTTACCTTGTGCTGTTAAACAATAACAACAACAGACACAATAACATCAGCAGCAGTAACCCACGAAGGTTGAGAGAAATACAAACCGTTGCAGCAGGGTTTGAACACCTGCATTTAATGTAACCATAATGCAGTTGCAGTAAGACATAATTGATTTAGTCAGATCCTTTACCACGCTTTCTGCCTCTCAAAATGTTATGCTTTTCCTTCTACGATATTAATAACATGTACATTTGGACAGCATGTATTATTTCAAACGTTCTCCTTATACAGCAAACGATATGACACACAATATATAAATACACACACACAGATATATATATATATATATATATAAATATATATATATATATATATATATATATATATATATATATATATATATATATATATATATATATATATACATATATATACACACATTATATATACATAGTCTCAGTAGAAAAAGATCGATTAACACCAATACAATATTAGCACCAACAAAGAGGCAAAAAATTAAAAAGAAAGCCCATAAGACTTTTGGAATACAATAGAGGAAGTTATGGGTCCGTTATTGTGTAAGAATAACGGTCTATTTCAACAAACAATTCTGCCGATGAATATTTTAGAATGTAAAATAATACCAAAATATAAAGTGAAAGAAATAAAAAATAAATAAAAAGTTTAAAGTCAATATATAAATAATATTGCTCGCTATGTCTTACTTTTTATTTCTCCATATATTAATGTCTCTCTCTGTCTCTCCCTCTCTCTCTCTCTCCCTCTATCTATGGCTCTCTCTCTATCTATCTATGTCTCTCTCTCTCTCTCACTCATTCGACAATCAGTCTTTGTTATTCATTTTCTCACACCGTCGGCGGTGTTACTTCATGCGTTTATTAACGCAAACAGGCACAGAGAGAGAGAGAGAGAGAGAGAGAGAGAGAGAGAGAGAGAGAGAGAGAGAGAGAGAGAGAGAGAGAGAGAGAGAGTGTGTGTGTGAGAGAGAAATAGAGAGAAAGAGAGAGAAAGTGACAACGAGGGAACGAAAGAAGTGAGAATAAGTTTACTCGCGAATACTCTCTCTAAGCCTCTTTCATTTCCCATATTTGAAATTTTCCTTCTTCTTTGTTTCTTTGTTTCTTTGTTTCTTTCTTTCTTTCGTTCTTTCTTTCGTTCTTTCTTTCTATTCACCCACACACATTCTCACTCCCCTCTCTCTTTGTCTTTTTTACGTTGATCCCTCATGCATTCAATCATTCAAAAAAGTCCTCAAAAAATGAAAAGCACACAAAACGAAATAAATTTAATAACAAATGATCTTTCTTCATTTCTTTCTCTATCTCTCCCTATATTTTTATATCTCATTCACTTTCTCCCTCCATTTTCTCTCTTTCTCACTCTTTCTCTATAAGTTGATCCTTCATGCATTCATTCACACAAAAAGGCAACAGGAGAGAAACAAAAAGAAAAAGGACATATCAGTAATACATCCTCCCAATCTCCCCCCTCTATCTTACGCTCTCCATGCTCTTAATTCTTCATCTCTTTTCCTCTGCTATATTTTTACATCTCCCTCTCTTCGCTGATCTGGCAATGCATTGAGTCACACCAAATATGTTTACATTCTTACCATGATACTAAATTGAATAAACACAGCAACTTTCTATTTGGTTTCCCTTTTAATATCGTTTTCTTAACATATACTCAAGTATACATTCTATGGAATTTCTCTCTCTTCACACATTTTTCCATTTGCAAACACACACAGATATACACACACGTGCACGCACAAACTCTCATATTACACATTACACATACACACAAACACACTCATACATAACAATTCACACACATGCACACACGCAAAAATATATATATGTTTGTGCACACACACATACTTACGTATGTGTACAAATATACATGTTAAGTTATATATATATATTTATATATACGTCCATGTACGGAAGTATACATATACTTACATGAACATGTATATATATATATATATATATATATATATATATATATATATATATATATATATATATACGTATATAAATTAGCACAAAAACGAATACATACAAATATACTTATACATTCATATACGAATGTATATACATGTGTGCGTGTGTACGATTTCAAAAGCAAACTAAATAAAAGAAATTGATCTAAAGTTCCATACACGTGGAATAATAATAATGATAATAATAATAATAATAATAATAATAATAATAATAATAATAATAATAATAATAATAATAATAATAAATAATAATAAATAACAACAACAGTTATTATAATAGCAACAACAAGTATTATAATAGTAGGAACGTTACAATATTTCAAGTCAAATTCCCTAAACAAACAGAAAGAGCGAAGTCAAAGATTACATTCAGACTGGAAATATTCCTTGAGGGCGCTCTCTCTTCATTTCCAACCCAATATCATAGAAATTGAACTGTGACAATATGAGGATCTAGTAGATAAATATTCTTTCACCATTTTTCTTATTTCTTTCTTGCATTGTAATGCATTTTCTTTTTTTTTTCTAAAGAGAATATTTCTTTAAGACAAATATATTTGACACGGGAGTAGAATGTATTGTAAAAATGATATTTCATTAGTGCTAGAATTCTTTTTATTAAAATGAAAAAAAGAAAAGACATTTGTTAAAATTTCGCTGTATGCAGAGAACAACAGAGAGAGAGAGAGAGAGAGAGAGAGAGAGAGAGAGAGAGAGAGAGAGAGAGAGAGAGAGAGAGAGAGAGAAAGAGAGAGAGATAGAGAGAGAGAGAAAGAGAGAGAGAAGAGGAAAGAGAGAGATGGAAAGAAATATGGTAAACGTTGAGCTTTAGTTTCAAATTATATGAACTTTGTGTGACGAGCGACGCAGAGTCAAAGTAACCTTGAGCTAATGATAGGGCCTTTACGTTTTCGCTCGATTCATGTTAAATTTAGCCGGTGACTTTTCGTCGAAGTTCACGCCTTACTTTTTAAAAATAGAAAGCCTGCATTGGATTATTATAGTTCAGCAAACACTGTGTCTGTGAAAAAGCATCCTTAATGACCATCCTTAATGGAACGCGTTTGATCATACTGTTGTCGGTAAGGGCTGCCCTTTTACTTTTCATTACTTACAGAAATAAACAAGAGTAACATACACGATATTTTATAAAGCTTTTCGAGGGTAGACAGCAAGAAAAGATATTACACAAAATATCACCCATCTGAAACCGATATTGTTTTAATATTCCAACAGGTATGGCAGTGCTGTTAAGAATCTTCCTTCCCACACACATGCTTTCGGCTTCCGTCCTACAGAATAGCCTGTGGGGGTGAAGGTGTTAGTCGAACAAATCGACCGCAGGACTTATTT
>NC_142942.1:54318106-54335606 GCF_046866305.1 Octopus bimaculoides
TTTGCCCCAGGAGGACATCTCCTCCAGCTGGCTTATCGACACACGACTGTGTCCTGTTTGCCAAGGGAGTTATCCCTCTCACCTCGACCAGCAGCACGAACGTATCCGGATTTCAGGGTTATTTCCCTTCGTCGGCGTTCGACAGCTGATGACCTTGGTGAGAGAGACAAATCTGGCAAACCTTATATCTTCTTTTCCAGTGACATTCTTCACTGATATTGAAAAGGTGAAAACAAGCAATGTTAATTCTCTATATGAAGTATTAACAGTAACTGCACGATAAAGTGTAGTATATTGCCACTTAAGTGTGGCTGACCCCTAGGGGTGGATGTTACTGTTGCTTTTAGCCCCAGGAGGACATCTCCTCCAGCTGGCTTATCGACACACGACTGTGTCCTGTTTGCCAAGGGAGTTATCCCTCTCACCTCGACCAGCAGCACGAACGTATCCGGATTTCAGGGTTATTTCGAGGTGAGAGGGATAACTCCCTTGGCAAACAGGACACAGTCGTGTGTCGATAAGCCAGCTGGAGGAGATGTCCTCCTGGGGCTAAAAGCAACAGTAACATCCACCCCTAGGGGTCAGCCACACTTAAGTGGCAATATACTACACTTTATCGTGCAGTTACTGTTAATACTTCATATAGAGAATTAACATTGCTTATATATATATATATATATATATATACAGACAGACATACATATATACGCACATATATATGAATATTTTCCTGCTTGTCTGTTTGCCTGCACACATAATTTTAAGAAATATGACTGGTCGAGATGTTGAACTCCGTTTTTTGTGATATATATATATATATATATATATATATATATATATATATATATATATATACATACATACATACATACATATATATATGTATTTATATACATATAAATAGATACATATATATATATATATATATATATATATATATATATATATATATATATATATATATATATATATATATATATATATATATATATACATATATATATTTATATATACATATGTATGTATGCATGTAAACCATTTTATTTATCTTTAGCAGTACCATTTAAAAAAATCTACTTTCTCTAATGCATCTTCGAAATTATATTATGATTTCCTGAGGTATGAATTCTCGTTAGCAGCTATATTTTGACATATATGTAAATCTATCTATATTTAGCCCGTTTCTTATATCTCAATTCGTCGTTGATATTTTGTTTTCATGTTTAAATACCAATTCAAACTTGTTTCAGTCTAATGTAATGCAGAGTCTATTTCTGTTTTAAAACACATATACACACGCGCGCGTGCACGCATACAAACAACCACATAAAAACATCCATGTATATGAATGTATATACATTCATATATATGAATATATATATATATATATATATATATATATATATATATATATATATATATATATATATATATATATATATACATATATAAATACACATATAGCGTTCTATACACAACAAATATATATGTGCACATATGTGTTTTGAATTATGTGTGTGTAAATATGTATATATATATATATATATATATGTATATATACATTTATATCTAAAGATACATATGTGTGTGCGTGTGTATGTATGTATATATATATATATATATATATATATATATATATATATATACATATATACACATATCTATATAAATGTATACTTATGTAGGCAAAACTGCAATACAGCTTTATGAACTGTGTTGTTTTAATATATTAAAAATATTTCCTATCTTGATACTAGTGCATCTTCGAAAATTGCCAAACCGACAGACAGACAGACACACACCTACACATATATACCTACAAACACACGCACACGCATATGATCATATATTTATATTTATGATATACTGTGTCTGTGATATGCAGACACACACACACACACACACACACACACACACACACACATATATGCATGTATATATATATATTTGTGTGTGTGTGTGTGTGTGTGTATGTACGTGTGTACTTAAGTGCGTGCATAGATACTTGCTTATATCCATACACACACATACCCAGACACCACACAGTCATACACATACACATACTCACACACACACTCACGCACACACACACATACACACATGCATATATATCTATATATATATATATGTGTGCACCAGAACAGTGTGACAGACATAAAGTTTACGAAAACATTTTCGGGTCATTTAATGAAATATCTCTTCAGCCACCTTGTCTAAATGGGGTTATATATTTTGACAACCTAAAAACCTTAGTAGCTATTAGCTTCAAGACGTAGCCATTTTCATAACGACTGTCCTTCAGCACAGCATGTAACATCAAATATAGTTTTAGTACAAGCTTAAGTTACACATACGTATATATATAATCACAGCATATAACACAAAGCATCTGATGTCATACGTACACAGTTTTTGAACTCTTTTATTTTAATGCATCCTGTAGAAAGGTTTTCTTTATTGATCGAGCCATTCATTAAGCTAGTGACTGATTAAACTATCTGTAGAGAAGAATTGCTGTTGTTTTTGTCGTTGTTGTTGTTGATATTGTTTTTTAGTTGCTTAGCCCCAGGTCGGTCTTTCTTCAGTTCATCAGAATGATTAAAAGCATTCCATTATGTCTTTTGTTCCGGTACCATGTGTTAAACATTGTTCCGATGCGTACAGTAAAGTGCGACAGAAGAGAAATTTCACTGTTATTTCTAGCAGATTGAACGACGACAAATAATCTCTCGGTGATTCATTGGAGGAAAGTAGAATCTCATGGACATCAGAGTAATTGGTTTTCCGTATTTACTCTCATTATGTATACATTCTGAGTTCCAATCTCGCCAGCTCAGTATTGCCGCTGGCCTGTACAAGACTTGATAAAACAAGTACCAGGTAATTTTCAGAAATCAATTAAGTCTATTCAAAAGTTTTTTTTTTTCAATATTCAATATTCGAAGGAACAGATACATTTTCCCTCTATATATATCTGCTAGATAGGTTTCATATATTTATTGTACGAAATGTAATCCCTAAACTTTTCATATTCATATGTATAAAAGTATGGTGTTTGTGATGAGGCCCTGTATTAGAAATTTAAGCGTATTTGAATTATAAAGAAGTGGAAAATATACATCATTGGCGATCTCAAAAAAGACCGAAACATGTTTGAGGCTGCCAACGTGTTCGAGAGAGTATCTTGGTTTCCTAATTACATGCGTAATTCTAATTTTAACAGAATATAATGTAAGAGCTGTCACCGTTCTGCCTTGACAAAATTTGATTAACATTTCTTATTGAGCTTTTGTTTTTTTTTTCTTTCATCGCTGTACGAACAATTTAAATTAATTGAATCTCTTTGGTCACTACATTTAGTAGCTTAACACTGATTCAAATATTATATTTCATGCGGATGACTTTCCTTCTGTAGGCACTGGAAACTAGACAGTTAACCTTATTACTTTTACAGAGAATCAGACAAGTCTAGGAATGCGTGTCACAGACACACTTACATCGCTATTTTAGCATCTGCGATGTAACCTGACCGAAGGCTGTAGCTGGTTTCGCTGTTGTTTCATATCTAAGAAGAAATACTTGTATTTCTTTTATAAACATTCCTTTAAGTACAGTTGCCTTGAAGAGTAAAACGAAAAAGAAAAATCTCCCAAAAGCCAAAACAAATTCATTTCTTTTTTCGTCTAAATAAGAAATAATATTGCATTTGAAAAATATAAACCATCTGAAACAAAAGTACGTTGTTGCATTTTGTCTTGTTTCAAAGCGAAATTCTGAAAATAGTAACCGTTCAGTTCTATATTTAAGAGATGAGGAATTATGTACATTATTTACATTATTATCCGTCAAATGTAAATAATGTAAAAAAATGTACAGTAACCGTTGTCGTACGTTTGTTCATTGAAATTGCCTTGAGGCATGGAAATTTGTTAGCTTTTAATGGCTGGACAGAAATTTCATTTGACATCTTTGTTAGCCGAGGGCAAAATTTATGCTTTGTGACCATCAATATAAATATTTATTAGTCTATGAACATTTCTCTGTTTGTATGTCTGTATGTCTGTATATATATATATATATATATATATATATATATATATATATATATATATATATATATATATATATATATATATATATATATATATATATATATATATGTGTGTGTGTGTGTGTGTGTGTGTGTGTGTGTGTATTACATGTATATGTGTATATATATTATATATATATGTATATATTTTATATATATATAGGTATATATATATATATTTTATATGTATATATGTATACATACATAAATATATATTTATATATATGTATTCATATATATATATATATATATATATATATATATATATATATATATATATATATATATATATATATATGTATACACACACACACACACACACACACACAAATATAACCATGAAATAGTCTGCTTGTTTTTCTTCCAGGGATCTTTGTGTTGTAAGAAATCATTATTTTAAGAAAGAGACACAAAGTAGCAAAAATATCAGCGTTTGACTTAATATCTTGTTCCACGTAAACGCCATCTTTTACATTTTGTGTTCAACTACCTTTTATATTACTGTAGGTGTTTAAATATGCACCAGGCATATAATGAGGTTGATTCATTCGGTTAAATCCCAACCCAAATCAAACAAATGCATAACCTTGTTTGAATACGAGAAATAATTGTTATTTCCAAGAACCACTGGTTCAGAACCTACTAAGTGCTATACTTAAGCATAATGCTTGTCGGTAATTAGTATAAGTACTTACTGCTAGTATTGGTCCAGGATACTGGACTAATACTAACTCTCTTATACTAGTCACTGAAGTTACAGCGTAGTAACTTATACAGTAAACAGCTAGATGAAAGGACTTACAGCACTAAAGTTTGTCCCATTACAAGCTGAATAGAGAACTTGAAGTGAGTCAAAAATACTGACCGTCTTTTGAAATCGATATGTTAAATATCAATCAAAACCCGGGATTAATTCAAAGCATTGTTCTTATACCAATGTAAGGAATCAATATTATTGTCTCAAAAAAGCTGGTCAGAGTTGCACAAGTAGTGGATTGTTGGACAAAATGCTTTACGGAATTTAGTTACATGTCTTTTTTTGTAAATTAATTTTTCCTAGAATTTGACGTCGACTGGAATATTGCTAAAGTAAAGTGATTTAATCAATCATTTTCCCAGCTTTGCACATTTCCTTCGAAATGCTAAAGCTACTTATCGTATTATATCTCAAAACAAGTGTGGAAGCAGATATAGTAGTTAGTTTAGTCTCTTTAATGAACCAACAATAAAGTCTAATGGGGAACGGACAATGTTAACTTTTAATGCTCTGCGGTCGATTCACTAAGAACCATTAATAATAAAATATTAATATTATACAATAAAGACTCTTAATTATATAATAAATGCAATCTGACTAACACTACCACCACACGATCCTTATAGTAGACATTCGTGCTTGATCTCCGGTTTCCTTCCAGCTTTCCTTCCAGCTTTCCTTCCAGCTTTCCTTCCAACCTTTCCTTCCAGCTGTGCCTGAAGCCCTGCGAAAGGATCACAGACTTTTCCTTTCTTGTAGTAAATGATACAAAACAAACACACGGGGAAAAATAAGTCGCTTTTACACATTTCTCACCCTATTTTAATGCTTCAAATTATTATTATCGTTATTCTCTCAAAGCAAAATAATCCCAGAATATTTGCATTTTTTTCATTCAGGAACTACCTCTAAAAGTGATTTTAAAAATATTTTGTTTTTCTTTATAAAACCCTCAATATACAAATCGGAACAAAGTCGGTCGCGCTCGCTGCTGTTGCCGTTTGCTGCTGGCTGATAGACGATGATACTTCACAATAGGCGCTATTAAATGTCGACGTGTTATTCAGAATGTAACGCTGGAAACATATTGAGACTAGCGAAGTGAAGAATCGCAATCACCTTGGCTTTAATTTGGGAAATGGAAAAGTTAGTATTTGCTACCTTTTGTTGTACGAGTGCCAGTCTTTTTGTCCTTCGTATCATTTACTATATCTATCATTTCCTTTTATCGCAAAAGAAAAATTTATTCCATTGTGTAGTTAGTTCTATAGAAATCTAATGGTCATTATTTCAAAAAAGACAACACAAACACATAGATACGTTGGCATCAACACACAAATACATATACATTCATACAAACGCACACACAAATAATATATATATATATATGTATATATATAAACATACATATATACGTATATATGTGTGTGTATACATGTGCCTGTAAATATATATACTAATATATATATATATATATATATATATTCGTATATGAAAGCATAGTGTTACATACATATGCACAGGCATACATACTTGCATATATATATATATGTATGTATGTATGTATGTATGTATGTATGTATGTATGTATATATATATATATACATATATATATATATACATATATATATATATATATATATATATATATATATATATATATATATATATATATATATATATATATATATATATATATATATATATATATGCATAGCTTAGAAGCGCGCGTGTCTGCATATGTGTCTGAATGTGTGATCTGCACTCCTGGGCGGGCTTTTTGGAAATATAAAGATTTGCAGACATATAATTCGACTAATGTACAATTTTTAGCTGCTGTACATTATTACTCCGATATTGTTGAAAGATCATAGATGAAAGAGCCGACCCATAATACAGATTCTGGCATGTCTTGCCATTGAAACTATTAATGTGTAGCTACATACACCAGTGTTAATTGATTTCAAACGGACCGAGTTATTTACTGTGCACCTTTCCGTTTTGTTACAAATGTGAAAGGAACAAAACCGGATCAGGTTACCATATGAAATGAAAACAAACGTACAGCCATAGATGTACACTACAAATACATAAACACATAGTTATATATACATACATACCTACATATATATATATATATATATATATATATATATATATATATATATATATATATATATATATATATATATATATATATATATATACATATAAATATATACATACTCACACATATATATATATATATATATGTATATAATATATGTGTATATATATATATATGTATAGATACAATGTATATATATATATATATACACACACACATAAATACGCAGTCAGACATACACATATATTTGTATATATGCATATATATGTGTGTGTGTTTCTGTGTGTATAGTGTGTCTGTGTACGTTGGTTATCAATGGGAAATGGCTACCTACCCCACCACCAAAATTACTATAAGAACGCAGCAAAAATTTTCGAGACATCGAAAGCAATCAAGATAGAGGTAAAATAACAAATGCGTACATTAAAATTTTACCGGCATCCCCTAAATAGATTTTTGGACCTAAATTGACTAAAAGCCAAACGCTTTCAAGCATGACTGTAAAAGTTTCATTCGCCAAGCGCAACCAGCGTCTGTTAATATGTTTTTATAGTGATTGGGTCACAAACCTTTCTAGAATCTTCCGGTTGTTTCTATAAACTCTACAGTTTCACATTGAGCAAACCCATTGAATGGTAAAAGCAATGAAACGCATTTGAAACCAATTCAATTCAATTCAATAATAATAATAATAATAATAATAATGATGATGATGATGATGATGATGATGATGATGATGCTGACGATGATGGTGATGATGATGATGATGAAAAAGTGATGAAAGAGATGAGGATGATGGCAGTGGTGACGACTGTTAATGTAAAAACAAAACTTAAATATTGTATTGCTCTGGCCGTTATAATTTTATCCTTATTATTATTGTTGTTGTTGTTATTATTACTGTTGTTATTACTATTACTGCTATTATTATTATTATCATTATTATTATTGTTATTGCACTTATCATTAATAAAAATGGTGACAGCAGCTGTATTACAAGTAGTTGTTATTAATTGTTATTTCTGCTTTTCTTTTTCCTTGTTGTTTTAATAGAACAAATGAGTAACGGTTGCTGTACTTGTGGAAATAATGTTAATCAAAGCTAAAAATAAATTTAAGAGTTATTGTTCCTGAGTTTAATGAGCAGTGCTGGAAATATGTTAATCCGCGATTACTTCCAATCATGCATGAAACGTTAACAAAATTTTAATATAGCGTAATAATATATCTCCTGTAGTTATTATCAATTATTGGCTGTGTTACAAAAGTCCCATATTTTTACGTGATGTTTCGTAAAGGTTTGTGAGGCGGAATTGATTAGACTTGTACGCTTAGCTTTAACCGGAATTTGAAACCCGGTTTTGGAATAATGCCTTACTGATATATTACCTTTTATTCTAAAAAAACAGGCTTTTAATATATCACACAGATTAATTCACAGCGCTACAAAATGTAGGGTATATGTTATCTAAATAAAATTAATTCTCTTTCAACTTTAGTTTCATGTCAGAGCGACCAAAACTCAGAATTCGCCTGACGATTGCAGTCGCGTGAAACTGGCATCAGAAATTAAATAAACGATAGATTCTTGACAAAGTGCTGAGTAGTTTCTTGAAACAATCTCAAATTAAAAAGAAACAACATATATCCCTTGTTATATGTTGAAAACTTATCCCATTGGTTGCTGGAAGAAAGAAGTAGGCTATTTGGGGATTTCAAATAAAAGTGTAGCAGAAAGAATTTTATGTACTAAATGTAATACTAAATGTTGATCTTAATTCTCTAATTCCATTACCTTTTATTTTTATCGCTACAGGTTGCAGCAGAAGAGCCCTCCCTATTGCACATGGACATTAGTGTGGCGCTAATAAAGTCAAACAGTTGGTAATGGTGTCTTCATCTAGATAATATTGTATCGTTTTATTTTTCTTTCATCAACGTTGTAAGAATTAGTGCGTACCGTGCGTTTGCAGCTGAAACATAAATAGCGCAGAATTTGAATGGTTTTGCCGTACCCTGTATTGGTATCAGAACCATGTGTAGTGGATGAAAGAGAGAGTGGTTGAGTGTTGTATTAAATATTTTGCAGTATTTAATTATGCTCCACTACATTTCTTGCTTTCGAATCCTGCCGAGTGTCAATTTTGCTTTTCTCTCTTCTTTTGGGATCAAAATTATTAGAAATCATTATTTACAGCAGAATCACAAATATAAATCCTCCGCTACCCACCCCACACAAAAAAAGACAAAAAACGGAAAAAAGACAAGATCCCCACTCCTCTAAAAACAAACAATAAATAATTGAAAGAAAACCAAATTAATGACTAACTTGACATCATGAAGCGAATAATTTCTCAAACTACAACGAAGAAACACAGCGGCAAAAGCGAAAGAAAAAATTAAGGATTGAATTAAACCGTTCATTAGCAATCGCGTCATTTAGAGAATGATTTTCATTAGCAAATTCAATGCGATCTTAAAGCACTAAAAAGTCTAATGCATGATTCGCTCACTTGATGCAGCCGTGACTTGCACACCTAAGCAGATATGCAGATATGCAGATATGCTGTTATTTAGAGAGGAAAAAGCTTTGTTTGTTTTATGTGCTGCCCTGACAAAATTGTGCACTACGATTTGTTCAAAATTGTGCACATACCTTGAAAGAATTTCTTTACGTCGTATTCGCTCGATCAGCGATGTGTTTAGCGAGGTCGAAGTGTTTATGTTAGATGTTAAATGGAATATATATAATTACTACGAACATCTCCATTAGATCAATAGAGACTGGGTCTTTGAATTCGCTTTTGCAAAATTGGTTGCAAGTAGATATTACAGGTTGTAACAGTTTTTTTTTTACTAATTTCAGTAATTAGATTGCGGTTATACTACAGAACAAACTTCAAGGGATTTTGCTCGATAATATCGATGCCAATACTTATTTCACCTTGTGACTGATTTTTATCGAAATCAATTTAGTGAATGGTTAAGTTACCTTTTGACATAATTGTATACCACTCCTTCAAAGCTGAGCTGTTGAAGATGCAGTTTTCATTCCCCATTTCACGTAACTCAGTTTTTGCGAGCCACAGAGAAAGAGGATCTTTAAGTGGTCGCTCGATCTGCTGGAGATGGCGGTCAAATAAATATCTCACAAATAGTAATCTACCATCTTAAAAAATGCCAAGAATATACCCACGCGTACACATAACCACACGTATACATATATACACACTGTCGGTGATGACGATCGTCTGGAATTGTAGAATCTTTTATGATTACATCCCCATCTCAGTTCTGGCCTTTTTGAAGACTCTTGATGAATTGTAAAAGTAACAAAGTATTACAGCCACTCGGACGACCGAAGTATTGTCTATACTACATCGTTCTACGTTCCTTTATGAATGATGCGACTAAAGAATTGACAGCATTTCATTTCAACGATAACGACCATTTTTTAAGGTCAGTAAATAATTATGATGCGATATACATATGATAATAAATGCAATTCTAAGTATCCACCTTTTGCCATTTGCTTTATGAGTATTTAAAAATGCAAAGTGTGCGTATGGTATCGAAATAACAATGGTTAGATCAATTTGATAGTCAAGTCGTAAGTCCAAACGTGCGAGTTTAAAACCGTTACATTCCTTCTCTTGTGTTTCTTGTCTGCGCCATATTGCTCACTTCAGTTCATTTCAGTGTTTACCGAGAAAGATATTTATGTGAATATAATGTTCTTGTCATTGAGAACGGTTTTTTTTCCTTGGGGAAGTTGTGGTGGTGGTGAGAAGTAAATAATCTTCGAAATAGTTTATCGATTCCTGAAGGATAAAAGCTAAAATTTACATCGGTGGGATGTGAATTCAGTATGGGAAAAGACATAACCACGCGAGATATTTTGTCAGTTACTCAAATGATTTTAACCAGTTCTTTAATCTAAATATATTTGATCTTTTCACTAGAAAAAGAAAAGAAGCCTCATCTGAAGAACTTTATCAGTAGAAGAAATCCCAGAGGTAGTCACAGATATATCATATGTCGTTCGACATATTTGTGAAGATGTATTTTCTATGGGCACAAACAAGCCCAAGAAGCCGCAGATAATCACCAACTCCCAAATACCTTTCGGCACTTATAGGAGCATTTATTTAGTGTTTGAGAAATCATTATTAGAAGTGCATCTGTAGTAAGACGGGGTAGGCACTTCGTAGTGCCATGTTTATCAGGAACGGCCCTTCACTTTGGGTCGAGTATTATAGCTAAAATCGTCAAAATATAATTGCTAAAACTTCAGTGGAAAGTAAACAGTACTTAGCAATTTAAAAACTTGTAACTCTCTCCTTCTTTTTGCAACTCTTGGGATTATGAAAGATGCTCGGATCAACTGAAAGAAGACGGTAACATATTTAAGAAAATGTATTCCGGCTTCAGGCTCCTGCATGTTTTACAGTGAGTTCTTTTCTTCAGAAGACGCATATATAACAATGGTTTCTTGCATATAGATATATTGACTGAACTGTCGATACTAATCTGATATAATATGACAAATCTGTTATTACTGAACTACACATTATAAGTGGATGTATCAAATCTGTTATTAATAAATTGCTATTGACCATGGATGCATGTAACAATGCTATTAATATTGAACAGTCCATAGAGTTGAGTGAAGCAGACAAATTTGTTATTACTAAGCCATCCTCAACTATGGCCAAAGGACGTAACCTTGCAGTAAGTGAATGAGACAGATATTATTACTAAACAATACATAGCGATTGCAGAAGGTTGTAACCCAGCTGTGAGTGAATTAGATATAAATAGTATTACTGTCTAATGGCTGAAGGACTGAAATCTATCTCAGAATGAAAGGCGTATTATAAATCTTTCGTGACAATTACCAATAATAACAATGTAAAATCTAATTACAGAACAAATGGTGTTAAGTAAACAAAATTGCTTTGCTGACCAATTTTAATTCCCAGACTTCTTTGTCAGCCAGCCAAAAGTTAATCTTTGATTGCAAATAGAAAGTAAAGGATTCGAACTAAATCGGTTACACATTTTGATTTCGACTGCTTCAGTAAAATCTTTCATAACATAGACGTTACTGAAACTACAAAACAATAATTATACCAAAATCTAATAAACATTCAATAATGTAAAACATAGAAACAATCTATTTCCTATCATTGAAATCTATAGATTATTAAAGATTTCTGTGACTCATTAGGTCAGACATTTTGTCTTATCAGTATTTATGTAAATATGTGATTTAAATTGAATCTGATTGGCCTTAGGAAATGAATGGCTGTCGGATTTAAGCTATTCATTCTAATTATTCGTTGAATATATACACTTTTCGCTTGAGCCTTCAATTGTTTGATTACAATGCTTGTGACATTGATTGTTTTGAAAAGGTCGATTCACTAAGAGAATTTCTGTTGTGGCGCTACAGTTGTCTGATGTATTCTGCAGAAATTACATTTGTGAACGAACAATGGTATATATTTCGCGTTATTTAAAAAAAAAAAAAAAAAACGAGCTAGAGGAAGATTATCCTCGAGCTAATGGTAAAAAAAAAAATTAACTTAACATGCAGGATAAAGATAAATAAATAAATAAATGCTCGATATATAGTTTTCGCAAAAAAGACAAAATGTTATTTTTATTACAAATTCCGAAACTGCAACATTTCAATATAGCCAAGTCTTAATGATAATGAACTCTCGAACTCCTGTGAAAAACAGCAATATATTTTTTCTAATTAAAAACGAAATACGTTTGCAGCTTGGCGTTGGATGCATTGATCAATCTTTGGTGCCAACTTAAAATCAATATATTACGATTGAGAGGAAGTCGAAGTGTTTCTTTTAGTTTCATTAATTTCAAAACCTTTGCTACTATTTTTTATGCATCATTATTCATTTATTTATTTTTTCTTTCTTTTGAATGAGCCAGGAGACAGTTTCGTTTCTAAGCTCAGCGGGCACAATTGTGTACCAAAATAAAGTAAAAAGTTTGCTTATAGAGTTTTCATGAATTTCCATAAAAGAAAATTTCAGTATAAATTTGACAGACTTTATAGATATTGTCTACTGTAGACACATACGTATCTTAGTATAAGGGGAAGTAGATTATTTTATACTATTATAGACATTCAATGATATGTTGAACATTTTAGTTGTAAACAGGAAACAGTCTAATTCCATTATAGGAATTATAATACTTCATAAATTAGACTTTCATAGCAATTATTTTTTACAATTACAATTATATTTCAATAACAAATAAACACATGAGCCAAAGAATTTCTGCAAATGAAAGAATGTTTACAAATTGATAAATATGTATATTTTTTATGCATCATTATTCATTTATTTATTTTTTCTTTCTTTTGAAGAACAAAAAATAAAAGAAAAAGAACGAAAAACACTGCCCAGAAGTTATGCGTCCGTTATTTGTAAAAGCGTGTAGCCTAGTGATTAGAATGTCTGTATCATAATCGTTGGGTCAATGGGTTCAATCTTTGGATTGGGTGGCATGTTGCGTTCGTGATCAAAACATATCATTTCACGTTGCTCTCTTCTTCTCAAATGTGAGCAGCAGCAGCAGCAACCAGAATACTGGTTCAGCACATTCTTCTTTCACTGTCACATTCTTGATGCTCTGTTTGGTCAAGAGGGAGGGGGACTCGAATCTAGTATCCCCGTATATCACCGCCTCGTTGATCTCGTCTTCATCTTAACCTCATTCTCCCTTTGTATTTTTACAAATAAATGCATTGAATATCCATAGGTATCTAGGTCATTGAGAGCCACACTTGTTGCCGGTATACTGGGATGAACGGTACGAGCTTTCAGCCGATTAAATCGGCGTCATCTTACTCATATCAACAGTGGAATCCATTCATCTCTCCTCTGTCCATCTGTATTCTTCCGTTCAGTGTTAACTGTCAAAGCGCTCACTGATTTGCTGATATCTGTTCCACAAATGTCCCATACTCCAAATTTACTGCCATCTCCTTTATGCAATACCTTTTGCTTCACGATTTTTGCGGTAAAGCCTCTGACTTACACATTAAGTCGGAGCAAATGCATCACTTTTTCCTCTAATGTCATGGCCCCACAACCGATTGCAGACGCTGCACTTTCCTTCGAACCCTCGTCATTAGGCGAGCAACTAACCTTTGTCCCGCACACGACAGCCCACAGGCCGCATCTCCTTCGTCCTTACTTCATCCTGCGATCTGACTTCTTTAATTCTTAGTTTCCTCCAACTGCGTTTACCTCGTGTTTCAGAATCAAGAGCCGCTTGCATCAATCATCTTTCTCAACACTTTAATTTCACTCTTCACGTTATTTCGTCATTAATTCTACATCATTCCATTTACTTTATTGTAAACATGCTCAAAACTCAAAGCAACAGAGCCACCGTCTTTCTATGTTTTATACTCTCTCTCTCTTTCTCGCTGACGAAATTCACACTCCGAAACGTTAGGATCTTCACTCTTCACACAATCTTATGAATTCAACTGTTTTATGAACTCTTTTATATCCACTAACTTCCTCTCATTTCTAAATTAACTTTTTGCTGTAAAAGTCCCTCTCTGCAAAATTAGGGACATTTTCTTTTCTAATATACCTTTAACATAATGGGATAACACGGTAAGCTCTATTGTTCAGTTAAATGCCAGTGGTTCTGATTTATTAGATGAGAGCTGAATGAGAGAAAGGAATTTATTAATCAGTAGAGATTCTGATACGGTGTGGATATCTGAATATACCTTATTTCCTTTCACTTAGATTGTTAATAGCCTTAGGAAAGGAATGAATATTTTAACTAAAAATATTCTGGCCTTAATTTCCTGAGAGCGAGCGAGCGAGCGAGCGAGCGAGCGAGAGAGAGAGAGAGAGAGAGAGAGAGAGAGAGAGAGAGAGAGAGAGAGAGAGAGAGAGAGAGAGAGAGAGAGAGAGAGAAAGAGAGAGTGAGAGGGAGTATGTGTATGAGGGAGAATGGGAGAGACAGGAAGTGAAAGGCAGAAAGTGACACAGAGGCTTCTGGCAACAGAGAGCCAGAGAGAGAAAGAGGAAAGAGAATCGAGAGTGGGAGTGACGGTAAGAGGAAGACAGAAAACTGGCGGATGAAAGAGTCAGATTAATATATATATATATATATATATATATATATATATATATATATATATATATATAGAGAGAGAGAGAGAGAGACATAAACTGTTGAATAGTTATGAGAAAAGTAATGCAGCTTCGGCAAATAGAAAGGATAAAAACAAAATATTTATTTAATTATTTGATCAACGTATATAATAAAACGAAATAAAAGATACCATTTATATTTCCATTATACGACATACAATATAATCTATTTTGTATAAGCAAAGCTAAGAACAATGTTTTGGGTTAAAACCCAAGAAAATTAGAGCACGTGATTAGGAATTGGATTACACTTGAGAATAGATTAAAGAAACTAGAAATTGAATTGCGATAGATTAGTTTCGAATTATGTGCTGTTATTAACTTGGCTTTTAAGCTAAAACAATACCCACCGTAAGACTAAGTATGTCTATTTGCTTATATCTTATTTTATATGGAAACTGGTGAACAATAGCGTCGTTTACGCGACCACAAAACATTTCTAGATTGTGGTGGTGCATATCCATATCCTTTACCGATATTCATCGGCATGAGTCATGTGTACAATGCTGTAATATAGAACCATTTGTTATTATTTTCTTTACAACTGACCCTGGCAGTTACTTTCTCATGCAGCCTCTGCAGGCAGTCGTGCCCATTCATCTCGAACCGGACTCGTCGGGCATCAACAAGCTTGCAGCAGATGTGGACATCTCTCTCTCTCTCTCTCTCTCTCTCTCTCTGTCTCTCTGTCTCTCTCTCTCTCTCTCTCTCTCTCGCGAATCTACGGTAAGAAAAAAATGATACTAAACTAGTAAATGGAAGGAAGTGTGCAGAGCTCAATCTAAATGTATAGAGTTTTCTATTTATGATCCTTAGCGTTCTTTTGTCAGATTTCCCCTAGGCTCAAAGCTGCTCTTCTTCCTTTCTCCTTGATAAAATAAGAACTGGTAAGATGCTGGAAGAATGAAAGACAAAATGAACCTCTGCTGGATTGGAAACTACAACGTTTTGCCTGACATTCTGGCGAATCAAACACGCAAATTCCTACATTGTGACTTCTATCACTGGGCTAGTATTTGCACTGTTTGTAGCTACACAATAGCGGCAGCGAATATCACATTTTAAGTTACAGTAAAACTAGAAGCAGTAGGCCTATACAATCAATTCACAAACCCTAAACGTTAGATTTCCTTTGCTCACTGGAAACCAATTTTTTCCATTTTTGAACTGTTTGCACTCACTAATTGCTAATACAGAGCTTCATCAGATTCTTCAGATCTTACTGTTTATTCTACAGGCAAAGTTAACATTTGCCACTATTATAAACGAGTAAATTAAAACCTCTAAAGACTAGTGTTACATTAGCTGCTTCTGTGAGCAAATAAACTATAATGGTTATTAGTAAATTGGACGTTAACATAATGTGGTTGAACCAAATAATTTTTATCAAGTATAACTGCATCCAGAGTGGGAATAATGCAATCATTATCGCCATGGTGTTACTCCGGTTAAGAGAAGAGTTGGGAGCTCACTCTAGAATTTATTAAAATCAATTAAATATTTAATGCAATGAAAGTCTGATATTTTGGAATACAGGGTACAACTTCCAGAATATTTAATTTTATTAGATTTTACTGCTCAGAGATTTTCACTGGAAACACCTAACTTCCCAGAAAAGGTCAAGTTGGTTCTATCCTATTGAAAGTAAAACCACACAGTTCACTCGCAAGCAAGTATGATTTCGTAACATGTACTATAATTTCATTAATTGCTTTGGGTGCATCTGTAGTTGTGATCTCGGCCCTCTCGGTCCTCTCACGCTCAACAGAGCTGAGCATTAAGGAAGTGAAAGCTGGAGAAAAGGCTATCCACCAACGCCGGACTGTTGCTTAGCTGTATCTGAGCAGACAAGATGAAATCTTTGCACAGGAACTCAATACACCTTCCACTCCAGGAATTGAACTCATCATCTTACGATAGTGAGGCAACAGTCTTACCACTCTGCTACGAGCCTTCACATATTTAATGTAGTAAAGAACATAATCCAGTTGAGTAGCTCAATGATTAATATTGCTCTAACCTGGTCTTGGTAAGTACGGTCGATACCTTGGAACATGTTTCGGTGTTACTAAACCTCCTTATTTACGCATTGTCTTTGCGTACTTGCCACTATTTGGATATACAAAAGTGTGCAATTACATACTGGGTGTCAACAGTTAGAAATATTGAGAAATAAATTGCTTAGACATACAAACAAGGATTATCGTGAAACTAGAAATAATATATTTCTAAATCTCTCAGAGACATTTATGCAGTAGCAGTACGATAAAGTGATAGCATGTTGTCAATTTAATGTGACAGTCCCATAAAAGGGAAGAATGCTACTGTTA
>NC_142942.1:54340606-54353106 GCF_046866305.1 Octopus bimaculoides
GGAAATAAACAGGTTCTTGGATTTGTATCCGAAGATAGAATCGGTCAACTGCAGAAGAAGTTGCGATAATTATGTCAGATACTAACTTGGAAATCCTACAACCAGAACGACTTATTACGCAACGTAAACAGAGTGTTGTAGAGAGATGCCTCACTTCAAACAATAAAATCTATTCATCCAAATTATGGCCCGCTGCAGTTTCCATAGCGATTTCCATTTGGTGATACAGGCGAGAAAGTTGGCTACGTGAAGACGATTGCAATTATCTTTACTACTCAAGTGATTTAGCACGAGAATACGACTGTGATACGTATTCTAAATTTGACAAAGCTGGATTTCCATGTATGAGGTCTAATCAAAAACAACTTTGAGCAGAAATGTATCAAACTATTTGTAATTATGTAGACTCAGAAGCTGTGAGCTATTAAAGAAAGAATAGTCATACGCTAACCTGCGCTGGAATCTCACGACTCCGTATCAATAGATTTAAAGTTGGGAAACGTTATTAACTTCAGCCGATCAGGATTAGGAAGAAATTATAAACGGATTGTTTCCAGGGAAAATGGCGGCTGATGGACGAAATTACGGATTTATTAAATAATGTAGTACAAAAAAAAAAAGAGAGATGTTATAGAATAGAGATGTTGCAAGGCATATGTTCACGCATTGTCGTGCGTTAATTGCATTTTTAATAAATGCATTATAAGTTAGATCCCTAGGACATTTATAGGTTTTTATTTGTAGAACTACCGAATCTAGAAGCTCCACGAAAACTATTTCAAATGATTCATAAAGTTATGTTATATGGTCCATGTAGGTGATGGACCATCTATAGATAATGCACCAAATATTGTTGATGACAAATGTAAAATTCAATATTTCAAAGATTCTTCTTGGCAATTACTGTCGAGAACACTAACGGGCATATGGCGTAGTGGTTAAGAGCGCGGGCTACTAACCCCAAGATTCCGAGTTCGTTTCCAAGCAGTGATCTGAATAATAATAATAATAATAATAATAGTAACATCGAAAAATACCTTAGAGAAGAGAACCCAAGTTCGAAATTTCCCCAAGACACCTGATGAAGGCTGGAGGATATATCATCCGAATCGTTGGGTTATCAACAAAGAAGATGAGTACAAATATCCGTCAAATGTAAATAATGTAAATAATAGAATAGTTAAAACACGAAAACGTATGAACTACGTCATGTCAATTAGCTTTTTTAGAGGAAATCTTGTAATTATCGTGGAGATTGTAATTAAAAGTGGCAACAGAAAGACTCTTGACACCAGTTTTAATAATTTATCATTAAGGGGACATCTCATTATATTGCATGTGACAATCAACATTCGACTAAAATCAAACCCAGAAAATGCAGAGGAATTAAAAAAATAAACTTGAATTCAACAACTTTTTCCTTCGTCTAGGAAATGGCGTTGAACCTGAAGAGAAAAAAGGGAGATATTAAGATTTCAGAGAAATCTAATAATGTTCGTAAGTTCTCAAACCTCAGCCTCAGTTTTTGAAAAAAGCAGCGTACAAAAAATGCATTCTTGTGTCTGAAAAGTCTCTAAAATAGGGATTTTAGCTCTAACAATTATCCTCGTCGAATTAATAAATGAAGAAATATTGAACCGTTTTCCGGGTGATGAAACGGTATTGTTCACTCATAATAACTGTTCTGATCAAGATGACACTTCCGAATTTACAACAGAATATTTAAAGACCCGAAACGCTTCTGGCTTGCCAACACACACATTAAAATTAAAGACTAATTCTATAGTGATTAATTCTACTACGTATAGACCGAGAAAATGCTAATGTGTAATAATGCCCGTTTAATTATTCAACAAATTAGAATAAACATCATCACAGTAGGAATTACTACTCAGGGTCCACAACACAGGGAAATTGTATTTATTCCAAAAGGCGCCCTTTCTTCTGGAGGTGACAAATTTCCATTAACATTAATAAAAAAACAGTTTCTAATTAAATTAGCAAGGATAGTGGCAATAAATAAACGCCAAGAACAAAAAAAAAATTGTAAAGAAAGCATGAAAATGTGGTTAAGAAAATCGCTTTGCAGCCACGCAGTTTCAGATTCAATCCCACTGTGCGGCAAATTGGGAGAATGTTTTCTACAGTTACCCCTAGTTGACACAATACCATGTGAGTGAAATTAGTAGACGGAAACTAGAAAATCGTCTTATATGTATATGCATGTATATATATGTATATATATATATATATATATATATATATATATATATATATATATATATATAAAGTGTAGTATATTGCCACTTAAGTGTGGCTGACCCCTAGGGGTGGATGTTACTGTTGCTTTTAGCCCCAGGAGGACATCTCCTCCAGCTGGCTTATCGACACACGACTGTGTCCTGTTTGCCAAGGGAGTTATCCCTCTCACCTCGACCAGCAGCACGAACGTATCCGGATTTCAGGGTTATTTCCCTTCGTCGGCGTTCGACAGCTGATGACCTTGGTGAGAGAGACAAAACCTGGCAAACCTTATATCTTCTTTTCCAGTGACATTCTTCACTGATATTGAAAAGGTGAAAACAAGCAATGTTAATTCTCTAAATGAAGTATTAACAGTAACTGCACGATAAAGTGTAGTATATTGCCACTTAAGTGTGGCTGACCCCTAGGGGTGGATGTTTTTTAGAGAATTAACATTGCTTGTTTTCACCTTTTCAATATCAGTGAAGAATGTCACTGGAAAAGAAGATATAAGGTTTGCCAGGTTTTGTCTCTCTCACCAAGGTCATCAGCTGTCGAACGCCGACGAAGGGAAATAACCCTGAAATCCGGATACGTTCGTGCTGCTGGTCGAGGTGAGAGGGATAACTCCCTTGGCAAACAGGACACAGTCGTGTGTCGATAAGCCAACTGGAGGAGATGTCCTCCTGGGGCTAAAAGCAACAGTAACATCCACCCCTAGGGGTCAGCCACACTTAAGTGGCAATATACTACACTTTATCGGGCAGTTACTGTTAATACTTCATTTAGAGAATTAACATTGCTTATATATATATATATATATATATATATATGAGTAAAAGTAAATACAAAAAAAGGGTTTCGTATGATCGTGTATAGAGGAATATATTATTTTATTTAAAAGAGTTCCAACTCTGTCTGTTTTTTATGTTTTTTATTTATATTCTTGTAAAATTTATGTGGGATATAGAATATGGAATATATAATATATAATATAAAAAAAGATGGATGGTACAATGAAATGAAGTATTGAATGTCTTATTGAATATATTCAATATATTCAATAAGACATTCAATACTTCATTTCATTGTACCATCCATCTCTTTTTTTATATTATATATTATATATTCCATATTCTATATCCCACATACATTTTACAAGAATATAAATAAAAAACATAAAAAACAGACAGAGTTGGAACTCTTTTAAATAAAATTATATATATATATATATATATATATATAGATATATATATATATATATATAAGATCCAAGGATTGAGGTGTAGGAAGTAAGTTAGCTTCAAGTAAACCGTAGTAAATATTAAAAAAAAAACAATTGGTAGGGACAATAGTAGTTTATTGAGGCAGAAGGTTGTGAATTTTTTACGTATCGAAGTACGATAAATTGAAAAAAGTTCTTTTCATATTTCACGGTAGGCAACCAGGGTTGCCGGGAGTGTGAATAAGAAAACAAGAGTTAAGTTATGTTGCATGTCTCGTTTCTCTGTTTGTTTTTTTTCGTTGTTCGAAAAAAAGTTAGTTTCCTGTCTTCGTCTTTATGTTTTCGTTTCTCATTGTGTTTAACGTTTGTCCTGTACCCATATATGCATGTATGTATACATATAGATGTAGGTATGTATGTATATATATGTATGGATATATGCATATATGTATATATTATTTATGTTATTATATGATAGAATGCCACGCATCCGTCTCCAAGTAAGTTTTATCTATCTATCTATCTATCTATCTATCTATCTATCTATCTATCTATCTATCTATATGTATGTATATATATAGGCGCGCTGAAAAGTTAGACTGATTAGAGACTCCGATAAATGCATAACAGCACTGTTCCGTTTCTCTTCGCTCTGAGAGATCGAATCTCACTGAAGTGAATTTGCTTTCATTCTTTCGGGTTCGATAAATTCGATACCAACCAGGGCAGTGAATTGGCAGAATTGTTAGAACGTCACATGAGATACATTCCGGCTCTGTTCCGGCTTATATATGTGTGTGTATGTATATATGTGTGTGTATGTATATATGTAAGTATGCATGTATGTATGTATGCATGTATTTATTTATGCATGTATATGTGTATGTATGTGTGTATGTATGTAATGGATAGTGTGTTTCTTAACAATTTTGATTATAATATCATCGCTAAAGATTTCTGATTATATGTTAGATTTCAAACTGCTTAGCGGATCCTATCCATCCTAGAACTACATGCAATGAGTTGAATCCAGCTGTGCCAACTAAACATTTGATGTCAATTTTATGCTTACAAACCTGAAATTTGCTGCATACGTCAATTTCATGGAAATTAGCGTCGAAATTTTGCACCACCTTTTGGCTACCATTGAAAAGTGAGATGATGTTTACATGTCTTGATTGTAGGCGCCAACGTAGCACTGGAGATAGGATAGAATTGGTTTTCCTCAATCTAATGATGCTTCTTCGCACTCACACACGAATACACATATAACACAAAAAAACACAGACACACACAGAGACACACACAAACATACACAAACGCACACAGAGACACACAGACACACAGACACACGTACACATATGCTATGTCTGGTTTAAAAAGCCACATCAGATGCCATAATGATTCTAAGGTGTAGGTACAGGACGTGGTCAAATTCTGCACAAGGAGTAGACAACCCCCACATAGGCATGTATGTATATAAATTTATATATATATATATATCATTGTTCTTTACAATGAAATGGACATTTAAGGGCATATGATTTCAGCTTTAGAGAAAACCTCTCACTATGTTCTGATATATACAATACATACGATATGTATCTCTCCCTTTCTCTCTCTCTCTCTCTCTCTCTCTCTCTCTCTCTCTATCTATCTCTCTATCTATCTATCTATATATGCATGCTTGTATGTATATATCACATACCACCTTTTATACTCTGTCATCTTATCTTAAAATATATTTAAAATGTTATCTTAAATCTATTGTGATCACGTATTGCAGTAGGCTCCCTGCCTCTAATCAGTTATGTTTACTTGACATCTTACTAGAGATCGGATGCTAGAAGCCATTGTTTGCTAAGCTCTTTGGCACCTCCAGATGCTAATTTTAAATTACGGTTATATTAAACAGAAATGAAATAATGTATGTTGTCAGCCACTCTTCGGAGCTGAAGTAGACGTTCCTCTCTGTGCGACATGTTATCTGCTCTTTCAGGTTTATTAAATGGAATTTCTCATCAAAGATGCACTGTCATCAAACCGCGAGAAGCAAGAGTTAATATACTGCGACTACAATGGCCATATTTAATCTAGTTACACTATTTAGCACTTCAGCAAGGAAAGTGAGATTCTTCAAGAGAAGACATCCAGATTTCGCGTTAGGCTAAAACAAATAGAATTATCGACAGATGGCATCTGGTTCCATTAGCGAATAGTCACATTAGTTATTGTAGTTTTAGAAATTCACATTGAACAAATAGGTTTCACTTGATATTCTGGTCAGGCTAATGGAAGTCAACATTAAGTTAAATAGACATTTGCTAACAGCAAACATTCCAAAGTTACCCAAATATATCCTTAACGCCTTCTTGTATTATTCGCGTATTTTACTTTCAATTACTTTCCAGTTTTACATTATATTAAAAAAAAAATAATAAGTCGCCATTTTCCTACTTTAGTAAGTTAAGTTTTTATGCAACGACCCTTAGGGACAACAATGTAACGTTAAAAAAAAAAACCTAAGATATTTATCACCGAGCAATATTGTAAAGACAGTTTAGAATTACCGTAATCTATCATTCTATTTTCAAAACTAAATATATTGATTTCTTACTTCGGCATAAATGCAATAAATAAGTAAATGATAATAAAAAAATAAAATGTAGAAGTGGGGCATAGACGATTAAATATAAATACATCCTAAGACCCGAGGACTTCGTGACGTTAAGCGGATAAGAGTGAAATCTTGCCTAGCGCAAGTGACATTTCCAGAGAACTGCGTTTATTTGCCCAATAGCTAGCTGAATGAGATAATGTAGAATTGAGTAGAAATAATGTAAATGAAATATAAATGTCTATTAAGCTGGAGGGGATTTCGAGACAAATGGTTAGCTCCAGCATTACGGTATTTGCTAGATGAAAAATTAATCGCCTTCTTGGACGAGAGGCTGGTCTCCTGCTACCTAGCATCATCTGATTATCTTGTAAGCTGTTGTTGTCGTGGTTGTCGTTCGTAATATTATTTTGGCTTGGTTCAGTGTCGTTCCTGATCAAGTACAACTATGATCACAGGCTTTACAACGGTGACCATCATGCCTGTTTAGGGGTAAGCTGTGACTAAAGGATTCAACAAGTCGAGTCCTTATTCAAAGATACTACAAGACGATTTGAGAAACACCTGGTTGCTTTCTGTAACATGTCGAGCGACCATTCTCGTTAGCTGCACATTGTATTCCTAAATGTTGCGTGAAATGAGGTTGAATGGAATGTCTTTTGCGCATGAGCATAAAAGTACTTCAATAGGAACTGAACACTTGTGATATATGGGTAGACAGTATATGTTATGATATATTACCTCTACATCAGAAAGCCAAATTATACTCTTATATATACATACATGTGTGCGTGTGTGTTTCTAATACTTCTCTGCTCTAAAACCAAACATCTAATATAACAAATTAAATGACGTGATATTATCTGTTATTATCAGCATACGATTGTATTGTGAATAATGATAAATTCATTAGAATCTGTCTATATATCTGGATTTCCAATATTATTTTAATATATCGTACGATATCTGAATCAGTTATAAGCATATTACGGTAATTTTAAAATCTTGTACCACGACCAACAGTGACACAAGTTCTGGCACTCTTTTATATAAACCCAAGTAAATTTCCTACTGAAATCAGCTAGTAATAGATCAATTGCTAGGATTGACTAATTACCGAATTAGCGCGCGCGCACACACACACACACTCACACACCACAAACACCACCACCACCACCACCACCATCACCGCCGCTGCCGCCACCGCCACCACCGCCACCACCGCCACCGCCACCATCACCACCACATGCACCAGCACCACCACCACCACATACATATATATACGAGAGGTTTCTTTCAGTTTCTTTCTACGAAGTCTACTCACATATCTTTATATATATATATTTATAAGGCAAACTTAGAATTAATAGGGTATATAATACCACATGCTAAAATCAGAGTCAAGGCTCCAAAACCTACATAAACTCGCAGTAAAGATACATATGAGCAATGCAATAAACATAGAAAGAGGCTTACCCTTGCGTTGAACACATCAGTAAGTAATGTGTGTTTCAAAACCAATTGATTTCACCATCTGTATGACCAACATACTCTGGGATCTTCAGTTGAAAATAACGTTTTAACATCTATTTCTAAAATATTCACTACATTAGCTCGTGCGCGTTCCTTAATTTAAACGTCCCGCACCGTTTAAGAGAGAACTATTTTGAGCAAGAATAAATTTTAAATAAAGATGTATTATCGCCGTTATTAATGGTATTAATAAAGTAATAACAAGGTGAGTTTACGGTGGCTTTGGAGCCTTGGCCCTGACTTTAGCAAGTCGTATTGTATACCCCTACTGATTCTAAATTTACCTTATATTGCGCCTGCAACGGGGTGAACTTGCTTGTCACCTTATTATTACCTTATTAATACCATAAATAACGGTAATAATACATCTTTATTTAATATATATATATATATATATATATATATATATATATATATATATATATATATATATATATATATATATATATATATATATAATATATATATATATGTATATATACAAACAAATACATACATACATACATACATACACACACATATACGTGTGTATATGTATATATAAGAAAATGAATAAGAATAATTTTTTCTGATAATTTGTTTCCACTTTAATGATTAGATGTTTACACATCATTAAATATTAAGAGATCATATCCTGACCGTTTCTACTTGTGATCAGAGTTTTCATATAAAACAGTAACTCTGATTTGGGACTTGATTTTCTTGTTGGTAGGGGTGTAACAAAACTACACGCACATTCATGTATACATACTCACAAATATATACACACACACATGGTTATATATAAAAGATTGAATACAAATTGACAGAGGTGAAAATTAAATACATACATACATACATGCATACATACATACATACATACATATATATACATATATATATATATATATATATATATATATATATATATATATATATATATATATATATATATATATATATATATATATATATATATATATATATATATACATATATATATATATATGTATATAAGTTAAAGAGAGAATATACGGTGTGTGCTTTTTTTCGGATGGTTAGAATCTGAGGCCAGCTTAAGGTCAGTTCACAATGCTATCTATATTTCCTTTAAGTAAAACACACACATACACATATACAGGCATATACATTTACTTGCATAAATAAACGGCATACACCCATTTAAAGCTTTAAATATGAAAAAGAAAAGAAAAAGAAAAAGAGGAATCAAGTAGAATAAAGAGAAGAGACGAGTAGGAGAAAGATATAGACACATGCCTCACACATACAAACACGTACACATACAAACACACACATACAGACCCACACACATAGACATATTTATATATAAATGTATATGGAGATAAAGAAGTGCATTCTGACGCAGGAAATAGTATAGGAGAGTTGGCTTGTGGGGGAATGGGATTGGAAATGCAAAGGAGTCTTAAAACGAATGGTAGGCTTTCAAATTTGGTAACATATGTATTAAATGGGTTCAACAGCTGTTTGCTTTTTCAAAGGTCAATAAAAGAAAGCGAGATTGAAAGTAAAAGGGAAAATACAGAAGATCGTGCTTAAAAAATAAATTTCACAAAGGTGTAAGAAGCTGGCTTCCCGACTACATGGTTCCAGTTTCAAACCCACTGCATGGCACCTTGGGAAAGTGTCTTATGAACGGATTTTGTAGACGGAGACTGAAAGAAATACGTCGTGTGTGTGTATGTCTGAGTATGTGTGTGGGTGAGTGTGTGTCTATGTGTATATATGTATATATATATATGTGTGTTTGTGCGTGTGTATGTGTGTATCATGTTCACTCACGTCATTAGACGACGTATGAAGGCACTGAAGTTTCTTGCTGCACAACCGCACATGATTTGTTTATCGTAATAAAATGTTCGTGTTGCACATAAGCTCACTCCCTCCATCACATTGAAATTACCTGTACAGGTGTACCGTATGCCACATGTCACATGAAATGATTGCAGCGAAACGTGAAATGAAGTGCTTTGTTGGAGAAAACACAACAGAATGCCTGGTCAGGGAATCGAAACCATGATCTCGCAATCGTGAATGCAACATCCAAACCACTAAGCGATGTGTGTATGTGTGTTTGTGTGTGTGTGTGTATAACACAACCGCTTGTCAGCCGATATGGGTGTGTTTACGTTCGCCTCACTTAACAGCTCGGCAAAATAGGCTAATGTGACACAGTACATAACTGTATTTCTTCGGTCTTCACATTCTGGGTTCAAATAATGCAAATCTGGATTCATCTGATAAAATCACTCTATCCCAAAATGAACTGGATTTTTTCTGACATCACCTTAGCCCATTTCTTTCTTTTCATGATATTAGTTGATTGAGGAAGAGGTTTTCTTCTAGCTGCTTGTTTATAATACCGAAACTTATGCAGATATGTAACACACGTTCTTTGACTAACTTCTAGCTGTTTTGCAATGCCAGAAGCCTTCAACGGGGTTCGTTTTCCACAATTCTCTTCAAACAGTGAAGCTTCCTTTCCGAGGACCCACATCGGCCAGGACGAGAATCTGTTGATTCTTTTCCTTGGCTTTTGAATTGCACTATAATTCTATTAACAATAGCAAGAGGAATTTGAAGATTTTTCGGCAATTTTCGCTGGCTAAGACCAGCCTCAGATTACCCAACAATACGACCTCTTTGAAATTCTGACAGTTCTGTTGAATTTTTTGTGCGTGGCATGCTTACTCTTCGCAAATGTTTAATATAATGGCACCTGGAATGAAAAAAGAATAATTACATTGTAAATTTTACACCGCTGAAAACATATTAAGACGCTTAGATCAGAAATTTTGAAAATGAAAGGCGTCTATTTACTTCCTACATGTCTCTCTCTCTCTCTCTCTCTCTCTCTCTCTCTCTCTCTATATATATATATATATATATATATATATATATGTGTGTGTGTAATAAACAAGTTCGCTCATATTCCATATCTCAAATACATATATATATATATATCTATGCATGTACACGCACACGCGCACACATACACACGCACACACGTATATGTCTATATATGTGTACATATAGATGTATATATGCATATATATATGAATATATCTGTATGTAGAGATATGAGTCTCTATGAAATGCTATATATATTTATGCCTATCGTGCTCTTTACATATCCGTGCAGGCGTAATTACTTATGTACGTTGGTCCAAAGATAAATATATTTCTGATGGCAGATAAGAAAGGAAGAAAATGAAACATAAATACACACACATGCACAAATGTATATATGTGTGAGTGTGTGTGTTTATGTATATATATATATATACGTTAAGACTTGTCTTTTAAGGGAAATATGGCAGCTGTCGTTTTCTTGCCATTCGTTTCCCCTACAAATCTCATAACAAAAAAACAAACAAAAAAAGAAATAGATAAATAAAAATAAAAATAAAATAAATTTAAAAAAAAAGATAAATAAACATAAAAATAAAACACAAATAGCATAAAGATAAAAAATAAAGATAAAATATTATCGATTTTTTCCCTGATCTGTCACCTCATCGTTAGCTGTCTGTTTTAGTTATATTATCATTATTATTCTTCCTATTTTTTTTTGTTTTGTGACTTCTTATTTATTTTTTTTTTTTTACCTCATCAACGCAACTATTGATTGGTGAAGGCCACTTGTATCTCAACTAGTTAAGCGAACTTTACGATATTAGAAATGACTAGCCGATGGACTTTTATTTTGCTAACATCATCATTATCCTCATCGGCGTCGTCTTCCTTGCCGCAGTAGTTGTCGACGTCTTCATCATCGTCAGCATCACCAGCTCATTATTATTATTATTATTATTATTATTATTATTATTATTATTATTATCATTATCATAATCATCGTCATTGTCCTCCACTTCCACCTCCTCCCCCTCCTCTTCGTCCTCCTCGTTATTATTATTGTCGTTTTTTTCTTTTGCTATGATAAGCCTGAATTAGTTTGAAGTTGGGAGATGAAGGAGAAAGAGCCAAAGGGAGAGAAATAAAGAGAAAGAAAGAGAGAGAGAGAGAGAGAGAGAGAGTGGGGGAGAAAACTGAAAGAGAAAAGAAAAAGAGAGAGTGAGAAGACGTGACATGAAAGACATAGAGAAGAAAAATTCTATAAATGTACACAAACACAATCATATATATATATACACGCACACACACACAATAATATACATACAGATACGTGTCTCTCCCCTCTCTCTCTCTCTCTCTATATATATATATATATATAGGGAGAGAGAAAGAGAGAGAGAAACACAGACAGAAAGAGAGAATCACAGTAAGAGCGAAGAAAGATAGGAACAGAGTAGCGATTGTCAGTGTGTGTAGTGTAGGCCAGAGAGTTAATACTGGATCAATACGGAAGTGACTGTCAGATTTTTGGTGATAACCAACAAATCACATGCAATAGACACAGAAACACATGTTGCCCACCTATACACATATGCCCATATATATATATATACATATGTATATATACATATGTATGTGTATATATATGTGTATATATGTATATATTATATATATATATATATATATATATATATATATATATACATACATACACACAAGTGTGTGTGCATGTGATTGTGAACAGAAACATATGAAAAGGCGGGAGACAGATAACCAGGTAACAAACACACATGCACGCAGGAATACACACACATACACGAACACCTACGCACACATTTTTCTATGCATATCTATCTATCTATCTATCTATCTATATATATATATATATATATACATATATATATATATATATACAGAGAGCGAGAGAGAGAGCAAGAGAGAGAGAGAAGCAGACAGTCGATACAAAGAACAGAGAGAGAAAGAGAGAGACTGTCATTGATATCAACG
>NC_142942.1:54358106-54363106 GCF_046866305.1 Octopus bimaculoides
TATATATATATATATATATATATATATATATATATATATATATATATATATGTATATATATATATATATATGTGTGTGTGTGTGTGTGTGTGTGTGTGTGTGTATGCGTGTGAGAGAGAGAGAGACTGCGTGAGCACGTGCGTTTGTGTATATGTATTTGTACATATATATGTATATACACACACACACATAAACATATAATATCACAATACCAAAATTATATATATATATATATATATATATATATATATATATATATGTATATATATATATATATACGATGTATTAGAATGCTGGCCGTATAGCTCCTGTTATAGATGAAACTGGAGTTGCGAATCTTTGAACTGTTCTCTTGATTAAGGTCATGTGCGATTGACCTTTCAAATTATTTAGTGTTATTACATCGCGTTGTTTTGAATATCTCATTGTGAAAGAAACACATCTGACATTTTCAGTGAATATAAATTTCGGTTTTGTGGTATTATAATCTATACCAATCGTCATTAGTATTTAGTGGAGGCATGATGAAATAATTTAGAATAATTTATTTTTGGCAGATCAACACAAAAACACTACCACTGACGGTAAGTGTCTACTTGCTTGCCTGACCTGCTAGAAATAACCACCAAATTGACGCGAAAATTCATACGAAACGTTGAGAAATTACAAGTACACATATAATATTCTCACATATTCATTATGCTTGAAAAGAATGTGTAAATTCATTTCAAGTATCATTCGTGTAGTGAAATGAATTTAAAATTATATAACCCCTTGTCATTGCGACATCGTAATATCGTTAAAATTTGTCCAAGAAACGAACATCTATAATATATTCCGTCTCTTGTCCGTTTTTATTCTTTTACGACGACTATCGACATTTTAACAGATAAGTTGTGGGGCTCACCCAACATCAAGGGGCATACTCCTATTTCCGGCGTTGATATTAAAAATTTAGCACGAAATATGCAGGTACATACATAAATGCAACATTAATATCCAAATACATGTAGTATCTAAACACAAAATTGTTGAGAGTTAATGTTTGGTTCAATGTGAAACACAAATTTTGCTACACAATGGTCACCAAAGAAGCAATTATTGACTCTCAGAGAAATATATAATTATGTTGCAGCGTTTACATTTTAAACAATAGTTCGGAATTTGTTAATTTTCCATCACTAGTTTATTGATACCGTCAACTGGCAACCAATTATATTTCTTAGATAAAGGATTTCCTGTGGTCGGGAAGATTGGTCACATATTGAGATTTATACAATTAGCACAGAATAGACAGAAAACAGTATATTTCTGCAGATAGCAATGTATATAGGAATCAAATGAATTTTTCTAGCTCGATTTTTCTGAAAAACAGTCAAGTTCCATGTGGTGTATGTTAAGCAATCAAACATTTACGTATTTTCGAATAGTTTCTCTCATATACTGAAAATAGTACTCTTCTTCAGTCATTTGACCATTGAGAAAATTGCAACTCTGAGTTAAGTTTTTATTTTCGTATACAATGCTCACACACGAGTGCACATATATGTGTACCTAGTTATTTACATAGATATATTATATATATATATATATATATATATATATATATATATATTTATATATATAATACGGATACGTGTGTGTAAAATACACAACGCACATATACACATATTTGTAAATGTATGTATGTTTATATATATATATATATATACAAACATCAAAATATAGATATACATACATACATACATATATATATATATATATATATATATATATATATATATATATATATATATATATATATATATATATATATATATATATATATATAATTATATGTGTGTGTGTATTCAACAACACTGTATTTGCGTTACTTTCTTAGTTGTCAATGTTTCTAGATATTGCCTATCGATTTCCACTATCTTTCACTTACACAAACTTTCTCTCACTTTCGATTGCACTTACTCGCGTTCTTACTCGATCTTATCATCTGATATCTCACCTGTCGTTTTTCCTCCTTTTCTATGATTGTGGTTCAATCATTTAACTAATACCTAATTTTTCCTTTAGATATTGATGTTGATATATTTAAAACATCCATTCTGTCAACATCACAATATGTGTGTAAATATATACATGCATATGCACCCTCTACATATACATATTTGCATATATATATGCGTAAATCGTATATATATACATGAATCTATTGAATACCACGCACATACATTTCCTATTATATGGTAATTTTCCATCTAGCTGGTGAGAGAAAACACACTAAGGGACATTTCTTACAACGTAAAAGGGGCATAATTTCAATAAATTGGAGATTAAAATAGCTATCTATGTATTATACTTAATGTATCAATATACTGTAGATAGATCAGTTACTACAGTGTTTTCCTGCGATTATAAATCTTATGGACTTTTGTTACAAACACAATAAATGTCAGACAAAGAGAGCGAGAGGGGGAGAGAGAGAGAGAGAGAGAGAGAGAGAGAGAGAGAGAGATAGAGACGAGAAAGAGAGAGAGAGAGAGAGAGAGAGACGAGAGAGAGAGACGAGAGAGAGAGAGAGACGAGAGAGAGAGAGAGAGACGAGAGAGAGAGAGAGAGGGAAGAGAGAGCGATATACAAAAAAATCGTCCCAGTAGCAGCCAACAAGAGACCCAGATATATTTTGGCTATTTTGGGCTTTGTTAGTGGTGCGTAGTCGCAGCAAGCCCGGAGCCGAAGTCGTCTTCTCTGATGTATAAGATAAAACATTGGTTGATGTTGAGAACAGTTGCGCGGCTGATTAAAAATCGCAACACCAGCAAATGCGTTATTCACTGTTTTCCTTTATAAGAGAAGACGCGATTTCTCTGTCCGAAAAAAGCCGAAATGCATTAACGACTGCTTGGATGAATCTTCATCTCTGTCTTATATTTACTGTGTTTTTAATACAGAAGGTCCATATGAGATATCTCAGGGCAAGTACTGCAGTACTTGGCTTATCAGAAGTGCGCATGTATTAAATGTGATAGGTTGATGGCTATTCTAACAGCATTAGTCAACTTGCTTATTAATATTTGAAGTCCCCCATGATTTGAATTCTACTCCCCTCCCCGATATATATGTACATACTCATATACATAGACACATACATATGCACATAAACATACACACATGTTTGGAACAATGGAACACGATGCACAAAGAGCTATAAATAATAGCATGGAAATAGTGGGTTGAAAAAACCCCTTTTGGTCAGAACTTCCCCCACAAAGACTGCCAATGGGACACGAGTCTACATCTCCAGTGGCCTTGACTGGCGCTCTACCATTGGATCAAAAACGTCTCTTGATGGTCTTCATCTATTTTAGAAATTTTGTTCTTACCAACGATAATTGTATGTTCTTGACGTCATAAGACGTGATCCAGTCTTCCGAAAAGAATTGTTCACGTTCTCACGAGAGTTTATAAATTTTTTTTTATACATACATACATACATATAGTATGTATTGATTTACTGAATATCGTTCGTAGAATTATTGTAATAAGCTGAAACTGGTTGCAGAAAGAAATAAGAACATAACACCATAGGATAGTGGCTGACAACGAGAAAGGAATACAGTTTCCTTAAATTAAAATTAGTTAAATACCTTAAATTGTCTGACGGATATTATGGTCTCTTTGGAGCTTACAAATTCGCTTGATCGGTAAAAATAATACGGTATGTAGGTAGAGAAAAACAAGGCTCCGATTGACGTATAACGAGCTGTAATTTGCACAATTAACAAAATTGGACTTAAGGAAATAATTCAGCAAAGACTGAAATAAATAAAATATATGTGGAAATGCGAAACACCTATTCAGAAGATTTCTAATGAATAAGACTTGCTCTTTCTAGTTGGAGAGCGAAAACTAAACCTAGCAGCCTTCGTTAGTATTCCACTGAGAAGAAGGGAGATAATGCGAAAAAATTTGAATTAATGAAAACAAAATAAAAAAAAATTAATCGCCTTCCTTAAGGGACGCTAACAAATGTCAGAATTCCCTTTAAGCACGTGACTTAACGATTTTTTTTTTAAACAATTCTTAATTTAGTGAAATTATCTTCTCTTTTCTTTGTGAGTCACTAACGAATGCCGCTAGCTTTATATGTTCTCTGTTGAACTAAGAACAAAACTTCAACTCATTAGGGATGTTTTTGCATACGTCATTCTCCGCATCCATGGAAACTGCATTTATGTTAATTCATGACATTGGCTTATTTGAGTTATTTCCCTTAGCTAAATTCTTTTTTTTATTGTGTATGAGTGCATATAAGTATATATGTATATGCATTCACACACACGTATATACACATACATATATCATACTAGAAAGTCGAATATTACAACACACACACGCAAGCACACACAAACACCACCCCCATATATATATATATATATATATATATATATATATACATACACGCATACACATACGTATACACAAATACGTGGGTGCGTATATATGAATATATATGTGTGTATGGAAGTATATAATTTTTTTTATCTAATTCTTATTTTCGTTTGTTAATAGAATAAACTTACTTGCATGAAAACCTTTATAGATAAGGATGTATGAAAAGAAAAAAGAAAACAAATCTTTCGAATCCTGCAAAAAATAAATATATAAAAATATGTAACTAATAAGTAAAAAATAAAACCAAAAGAGAATGAAATGAAAAAAGAAAAGAAAAGAAAATACATAAGAAACATTTCGAAAATATCTATACGTCAATGAAGAGAGAGTAAATAAAAATGCAGTTACATACAATATAGAGAATCTTGTTGAATTCTTCTATGCACCAACAACAACAACAACGACGACGACAGCAACAACAACACGAGTAAAGAAAACAAGTTTCTGGAATTAAAAGAATGTTATATGTCAATATATTTCATTTTCTTTTGCAGATATCTGCAAAAAAGATATCGAAGTTAAAATATGTACAGATATTCCTACATATG
>NC_142942.1:54365606-54368106 GCF_046866305.1 Octopus bimaculoides
AAGCAAAGAATTTCTTCTCCATGGTAACCTACAGTAAAATTGTGTTCAGAAGTCAAAATATGTCACAAACATATTTTAACTAACCTAAAGTTTATTTCTTTCTTATTCCAGCTTAGCACTGATATTAATGTATTTGTTCTGGCCTGATCGTCGACCTGCGCAACTTAGTATTCAAACTTACATTGTGAAGCTACGGTTTTCTAATCGTTTCACCGTTGTCTTTCTTCAGTATCTTCTTCTGTGGAAAGCATAGGAATTCGAGAGGGCGCTACTAAGCCAAAATAAAAGTTCGTTTATACAATAGCAACTGCCTCTGAAGAGATGTTATATCATTTAAGTCATTTGCGAGCTGTGTTTGATTCGATATCACTGAAGTACGTTCTAAATATTTACGTTTTAGATAATGGATGGGAAGTGTTATATAGAATATTCTCTTGGCATTTACATGCATGTTTAATTGTGTAATTCGAAAGCGAGTTGGCGTATGGTTTAGGAAATTGATAAATGAAATAGGAGAAATGTATACAAATATACATACATACAAGCATGCATACATACATACACGCATAAACATATATATATATATATATATATGTATATATATATATATATATATATATATATATATATAAATAAATATGTGTATGTATATATACATACAAATACACACTACACACATATCTAGTACCAGCTACCCCTACCACTACTACCCCTACTACTACTACTACTACTACTACTACTACTACTACTACTACTACTACTACTACTACTACTACTACTACTACTCTAACTTTTTTGCGTTCGCTATATCTGTCGGTCCGTCTTTCACATTCTTTGTCCCACCCTTCATTCTTCTTTCTCTCTTTCTATACACTAACTTAAATACTCACACGCGCGCACACACAGAGGCACACGCACACGCACACACACACACACACATACACACACACACATACACACACACATACACACACACACACAGACACACAAACAAATATATACACAAAGAGAGACACACACATATTTCTTTGTGTGTTTTCGCTATTCTGGTCTCCAAACTTGAATAATTCAGTTGCTGAACGAGAACAGAAATAATGTAAATTAATTTTAAAACAGCGAACATTTTATTTCAAGAGAAATAAATTGAATTTTACTTCGTATATAACACAATGTTTGTGAAAATTATTTATATTTTTTTCTAGCAACAGAAGAATTGGTGCAAGCAAGCACAGAGCAAAACAAAATTCTAGTCTAAAAAGATGCAAGCACGCATGCGCACAGAGAGTGTAAACACACACACACACACACACATACACACCCATATATGTATACATACATACATTCACACATGTATATATATGTATATACCTATATATATACATATCTGTCTATCTATCTACCTATATGTGCTCATGCACAGCTGAGTTCAAGATCAATCTTTGCGCATGGCTTCACTCTGAGTACAATGGCAACAGTCCGCATACTTATTGATCAGACCACGTACATAAATATGTATGCATGTATGTATGTATCTCTTTCTCTCTCTCTCTCTCTCTCTCTATCTATCTATCTATCTATATATATATATATGTATCAAGAGAATTTTTGTTATAATTGACAAGTGAGGGCTCACATCTTCAAGATCATTGATATATGGCACTTCGAAATGCCCAAACGAAATTTGTATGAGAGTATCCCTCTCATTTTTGTTACTTAAAATGTGATCTTTTATCTCATCGATCGGCACTTCATCTGGAAATTCCTTGTGTACACCGTATACATGTCTTATTTGAGATTTATTAGATTAACGAAGGGCTGTGTTATTCCATTTCGTTCAGAAAGGAGGCTGACGCCCCATCATACAATATTGGCCTCCCTTTATAGGATACAAATTTTTCCTCAATGGAGAGCGCCACCTCATCATAAGAGGTATATCCCTCTTCATTGGAGGTACATCCCTCGTTGGTGATTAGAAAAAAAGAATGATTAAAACAAACTCCTTTTATATTGAATCAATTTTAGCTATTTTAAGACTTCACTTCTTCAGCTTCTGGTTCCACTCCATATATGTGGAAGAGGTGATACAGCTACGAGAATGTTCTTACTCACCATTTAGTTCTTGATGTTTTCTTGTTTTTGTGTGTGTTCTTTATATATGTATATATATAGTTTCTAAGGTTATGGATGACTACAAATGGAATATTTACGTCTTTGTCTTCGGCTTTCATCGTGAAGATTTCTCCGTAAGCCAGAGATTGGGAGGTCTTTTGGTTATGTCATTGGTTATGACATGAATTAACAAGTTTTTCCGGGTATTTTTGTTTCCAAAGGGAAATCTTTACTTTCACCAGTTGAACACCGGATGTAAAAAAGGACAAAATGCCGCTAAATATTTTTTTCCAGCGTCCTAACAATTCTGCCAACTCACTGACTTAGATGCATCTTGTTATATTAAATGGAGTTTTTCTTTTAATATGGGATAAGTGGCAAGATCTAAGAT